>NW_010306904.1:0-42587 GCF_000700745.2 Antrostomus carolinensis | reverse complement strand
GCTGAGCAATAGTTACTGTACCAATAATTTCTGAGGAAATTTCTAACAGTAACTGTAAGAGGGTTTTTTAATTTGGTTTTGCGGATTTTTGTGCTTCCCAGCTGGACTCCAGACTGGACCTTTGGTCCAACCTCACAGTGCAGAGTTCTGTGGGTCCAAAGGAGAAGACGGTACAAAATTTATAGCCCCAACTATCATTAAGGATGGAATGTAGTCCTTTCCAGGAATGAGTGAGGCACTCCTCCCACAGCCGAAGAGAGGGGCTTTTATCTTTTTTCTTTTACACACAAGGCACCCTCCTGCCCCCCGACTGCACTGCATGCACATAGCCATTTCCTGAAACCTTTCAAATTTGTTTTCCTTAGGTTATTTGTGTCTACAGCCACCAGCTGGTCTGTGTCAAAGCCGATATGTTCAACATATTATTCCATTATCCTATTAGGTTGAACATGTCCTTCCTCCCATGAGAGCTGTTAAAATATCAGTCTCACAGAAAAGAGACAGCTTTAGTCCCACTGCCACCTCATTTCTCCTCCAAGTAACACACTATCCTCAGTGATCACGTGGCAAATAGATAACTTTCTAGCCTTGATATTTTGTGTTCATACATGCAAGAAATTATACCTGCTGATTTAATATTCAGCTCTCTCACTGAACAAGCCACACACATGTATCAAGTGGCTGAAAAAAAAAGTTCTGAAGGCTTGAAAGAGACAACGACTGATACTTTCTTTTTTCAAATGACAACAGTGCCTGATGCTTTCTTTTTTAAAATGGCAATTTCCTATATTGTATTATAAGACTCTATAATTTGAAATTATCACTTCTCCTCTGTCATTATATCAGTCATATTTCCAAAACTGTTCTCTTGATCTCAAAAAGTCTTGGAAAACATCTCCAATTCAGGTCAATGACATTTAAACTGAGGAAATGGTCACCTTTGGTTTTCCTCTGCAAGCTCCTCATGCCCCTGGGAATGGGAGAGCAGAAATTCCTGGCTGGTTTCCATGACCCCAAGGACTGAACATTCCTTCCTTGAGGAGCCTTCCCAACCCCTGCAACAACTACAACTAAGGCAGCTTATGTCAGCAAAGATGATTCAAAAGATGCCATTTAAAGTTGGTAGGGGTAGAAGGCACTGGGAGAGGAGAGACAGGGAGAAGGAGAAAGCACCACTGATGGGGATGGAGGCAGCCAACACACAAACAAATGAGCCTGCATCAAAGACGTGTAGGATCTCCTGGGGGAATACTTAACAAGATCACTGGCAACAATATGAGCTCTAGCTCTTGCTTCTCTCCAAGAAGCAACTCTGGGTGAGAAAGACCCTTAGCAAAGGACTTTTCTCCTTTTTAGACCCCTGAAAGAAATGTTTTTGGAAACAATGCATAGCCCCCTTCATCTGCATGCCTGGAGATTTCCTCTTACCTCACGCCCTACATTTTCACAGGACCTCATATATAATTGGTGAAGGAACAAACCTCCCCAGAGTGAGTGTGGCAGGGGTGTGTGATGGATAACTGGGGCATGCAGGGATAAAGAGCTGGGGTAGCACGTTGTCCCATAAACTGCTAGCCCAGAGCCTCCTTACCAGATCTCATCTCTAACTGATCAGACAGGCTATTCACAGCACTCAGAGACAATAAAGGAGCTTTTTTTTTTTTTTTCCTTTATCAGTGGTAGCAGAAAAAAAAAAGCACTACTTGGCAAAAGGCGATGATGCTACAACACGTCTTCCCCCAACACACACTCTGCTCGATTTGGTCTCCAAAGCAAAAGGGAGCCTGCAAAGTCTTCATGTTTTACTACCTGGTTACTCACCTCTTATATATTTTGTTCCACAGTCACAAGCATGTCAGTCACAAACATGTAGATGCTCAGTTCAGCTCCTGGTCCCGGCATAATGAGAGCATCAGCTCATTTCCAAGAACTGAATAAAATAAAATAACTTTATAAAGTCTCCATCAAGCCAGGCTGTGCCCTGGGAAGCCCCTCTAGCACAGCCTGCTCCTGTGTTAATCAGAAAAATCAGCGAAGGGCACATATATGCTTACCTACCCATCCATCTTCCCCTCTTCACCTGACTCAGCAGAGCATTATCAGGCACTTCAAGCAGAGGTGAAGATGTGCAAGTGGGGTCCATATGGCTCCTTCAAGAGGCACCAAAATTCATAACTGTTCTCGCAAGACAGTGTTCATCTCTATTACTGCTGCATCCCCTCCAGCTATAGTTTTGGGGTTCTTTATGAACCCATAACATAAGGATTGTATGTTCTCCCCAGAGGGGTGAGCAGTGCTAGGTGCAAATTAACAGACACGCACCTAAAACATAGAAAATTAAAGAATAAACTGATATTAGGGCAGAACAGTAGAGGTTAATATCAGTAGTTCCCATTGAGAGTGGCTAGTGGATCACCATTTACAGATGATGGCGGAGGGGCTTTTAAAGATGTTTATGCTGAGAAGCAGTCATTGTGAGCAGCGGGTCCCAGCAGAGGAGAGCAGCAGTCGTACTGTTATTACGGGACGGGACAGCTGGGGGATGCCAGAGTGTCTCTTACAACGTGCTGTGACTCAGACCATAGCCAGCCTCTTCTCTAGTACACAGGGGTACCATTTTTCATTTCCTTCCTCACTGGATTGCTTTTGTCACCATAAATCCAGATGTTCAGGCTTTGGGAGGGAAGAAGCAATTACAGCAAAGGGCTGCTTAGCACTGCAAAACACCACCAAGGCAGACTGGGGTCGGTCCCGAGGAATTGCAACACTCACAAGATTCACTCGGACCTTGCATTCAGTGCACAAAAATATGATACACCAACTATCACATCTACTGGTTCATGCTTCTCTGTTCACGTTATGTGCTTAATTTTATGTTAACTATTACAGGTCTTCAAAGCTTCCTTCTAACATAGTGTAATTTTCCACTGTAAGCAAGCTGCCTTTAGAAACTGCTACCAAACTACCTGGGAAGCTTTGTGTACACAAAGCTGTAGTTTTCAGTGCGGAAGTTCTCCCCAAGGCTAGAAGCAAAATCTTAGTGGAAGGATTCCTTCCTTCTTACAGGTACAAAGAACTATTCTCTAGTCCTGCTGAATCACAAGATCTTGAATTACCAGTCCTAGAAGAATCCTTACTTACAACACAGTGATTTAGCAGAATGATGGAATCAAAAGGTGAGAGAAGCAGCAGCATAAAAATACCCTCCGATTGACCACAGTTTCAAAATGTTAGCACCCAAACCCTGGAGCCACAGATTACTGGACAGAGGCTGGAAGCAGCAATAAGTTTCCTGCAAATGGCATTCATCATGATTGTGCAATTTAACCCAGCTATCATGAAGATGGATGGATGCAGCATGCACATGTACTGCTGCCTGCACCAAACAATAGCTAAAATTGGGCAGAGGGAAAGATGACATAGTGCAATTTGCAAATAATTAGTATGCCTGTGGCCTTTCTTCACCTTTCCATCTCCTTATGCATTAGACAAACCATTCATGTCCCAGGCATTAACCCTTCCCACTTCCACATCCCACGCTTTCCTCCTGCCTCTGATTTGCCAGTGATCCAGCTTCCCTCACCCATGTATGCTTGACCTATAAGTATGGTCTCACTTTCACACTCAGACAAAACCTCTAAAATTACTACCATTTTGTCTCTCAGCTGCCTGCTTAAAATTTACAGCTTCCATATGGTCTGGATGAACTCTGACACACAATCAAATTCATGCTTATTGTTTGTCTATGTCTATGTCTAATTTTTTTTTATACTGTATTCTTTTTAGCTTGTTCAATGTGTACAGCTGCTAGCAAAGCAAGGGCTAAACTTAACAGCAAAAGAAATATTAAAGAAGATAACTTCCTTCTTAGATGCAGAGAGCTCAGTTTAACTCATGGAAAAAGTTTCTTTGATGGTTCAGCATCAACCAGACACAGGAAGCACCGAGGTGGCTATTCTTGGGCCTTTGCAGAGAACTGGAACACAGTGGTTTCCATTCACGCTATGGACTGTTCTGCCACATCACCTCACTGTCTGATCCTTGACAAACAACAGAGGGAAGCATTGAAAACTATCTAACGCCTGGCCTCTTAGGATGACTTACCTTGTTGAACAATGAGCCCTTTGGGTTTATTGACCCTCTGCATCTTGTGCGTGCTGGGACATGTTAGCAGTTTAACTGAGGTGAAGGAAAATAGCACTTTTATGAGTTGCCTGGCCAGTGAACAGTCAGAGTGAGAAAGTCTTGTTGCTCCTGACCAGAGTTGCTCACCCTTCAGGGGCACTTGAAACACCATAACAAAGGATCAATTATGTTACAGTTGAGAAACACAGGAGTGTCTTCCTGAGCACAATTTCAGAATGTGGTCTGCATAGAGAGAGCTTGGGGGAAAACCAGAACACAAGCAAAGGGGAAGACACCCCCAAAAGAAAGAGGCCTCATAAAGGTGAGGTGAGAGCCTGTACTGACCTGTCCAAGGCAAAGACAAGAGTTGCCACCCAGCTTGCTACAGGCACTCTGGCTTAGATGCCCTCATCTGGGGCTTAAGGAGGGCTGTGTTTTGGAGGTTGTTTCCTCTGCTGCACAGCCTGGCCGTGAACAGCCTGCACCGAGCGCGTCAGGCACAAAACACAGCAGTCAAAACACAGTGACCAAAATACACATTTAGTCCAGGTTCTGGTTTGTATCTAGAGTTTCACTGGGGATGTGGAGATGGAAGCGAGGTCTGGACTGGACTGTTGGAGCCACCATTTTTGGTCCCACCTTTCCTGCTGTGCTGCTGGAAATCGCCATCAAGGCTCCCTCTCACTTCTGCACTGTGACAACCTGCAACTGTTGAATGCGGGGGCAACACTGAGCTCCCCCATGAAGTGTGGAGACCTCTCGTGACAGTCACTAGAGACGAGGCGGCCACTTTATGAGCTGAATCCCATCAAATTAGTGGCTGAAACATTTCTGTAAATACCAAATGCTCAGTAGCTAAAGAAAGTCAGGGGTGAAATGTCAAGTTTACGCTATTGAAATGCAAGGCAGATGCTTCCTAGTCTGTTTATTGCCACATTACCAGTGGTTTTTTGTCTGCAGTTCTGACAACTAGATCTGTGAGGAAAGACTTAAGTACCCAGGCTCCAGAGTTACCTTTTCCCCACCATGTGCTTCCCAAGTTAGAGGAACAGTAGTTACCTCTACTCTGCAAATCCAGCTTGCTCAGAAAAAAACAAGCCCTTTAGACAGCCCTTTTCTGCTCCTGCAGCGAGCAGAAGGAAATGCTGTAAATAAGTGGAAAGGCTTGGTGCTGCCACTATTTCCTGACTCCCAGCACCACATGAGGGCACAGGGGTCTGTGATCAAGGAGAATATTCCCAAAGAGAAACTATCATAGAAGGAGCCAGCCTGGAGGCCTTCCCTCCACTTGAACAGCAGTGCTGTCTCCTCCCTAAAACATACTGCATATGTAAAGGAAGAGTGCAGGTACTGAACATGTGAGCTGTGGTAGCACCTGGAAATCTAGGATTAAGCCATCTTCCAAGCATTCAGACAGGGTGACTTTTGGGAAGAAGGATCTACTGAGACTGGCAGGTACCAATGGGATGGACAGAGCTGCACCAGCGAGCAGTTGGAAGGGAGCATGGAGAGGGCAGTTGGCAAGAGTCCTGGGACACATGGGAAAATGGCATGGAGCAGGTGCTGGGGCTGCCGCGGTATGGGGAACCTGTTGGCAAGGGCCAGTAAGTGCTTTAAAACTGGTGGCTGAATAAATCTTTTAGGAACATTCATTACAGGAAGATGCCCTGAGTTATCAAATTAGTGCCTTATGAAAGCCCAGTCAGGAACCATCTATGTGACCCTTATTCAGTTAGCAGAAGGGGATGCAGTGGGGACGCTGACTGAGAAGGGGGTTTTAAGCAAACCCACATTTCAAGACTGATGGGCCAGCAGTGCTCTGCAGGTGCAATGCAGAGGGACCACATCCTGTCTGCTCTGTTCTGAGTATAGATGCAGCCTCGCAATTGCTTTTGTGCACCAAAACCATCGTATTTTAGAGCTGAAAATTTCTAAGCCTAGATGGAAGGTGCTGGGATGAACAACTCAGCCAGGAAGTATCCATGGGGGACATCCCATTTCCATCTACATAAAAGACCAAGGACAACGAGCCTCAGATGCCTTTGGAGAGTGTTTTAACCTCAGAGCTTTGGTATGAACTTACGGCATTGGAAAAAGCACCTAAGTCACTTGGAGCAACAACAACAAAAAATCACAGCACTCCAAAATGTTCCCCCTGTAGCTGGGGTTGGGAAAAGGTGAGATTTCCGTGTGCAATACACAGAAGTCTTGACTGCTGCAAAATCTACCAATCAACTAGTTGAAACTGCCCTCGACACACTGGTGCATGTCTTCAGCACATTTCTTTAGGTACTGTACAGAGATCTCATCCAGAGGACACAGCCACAGACTAATACCTCTGCTTCTTGAAGCAAGGTACAGCAGAGTTTAAGAACATGGTGTCTCACAGAAATGCCCCTTTCAGCTTGTGTTGCCCCAGGGAAATGGGATGTAACACGCTGCCAACAGCTGTGAGCAAACAAGATTGTCCACACGGCAGCTGTAAGGTGAATGAGACTGAAGAGAGATAAATTCCTGTCTCTGACAGTAGCTAATGGGCTCCAGGCAGACTGGCAGCTGCAAAGCACCCAGTTCTCTGCTCTGGTTCAGCTGACCAGGCACCTCTGGGACTGTACTTTGAGCTGGTGAAGAAAAGAGGCAGAACAAATTTGCTTCGATCTATTTTTATACTGCAAATCCATCTGCTCCTCTCCACAGCTGGCAAGGCCTGGCACTCAGCTTAGATCCTCCCAACAAAAGCCTCTTTATGAGGCATGGGAATCCCCCACCACTATCAACACCATTTGGATTGGATTGCCCAGGCAGAGGCTATTTTGGGCACCACAGGTGGCTTCTCCTTCTTGCCGAGCACAGGGATAAAGCCAGCAGATGCCTTGCCACAACACTACCCAGCTGTACCATCAGGGCTAAACTCTGAGCAATGTGGGGGCTCCGGTAAGCCCCCAGGATCTGAGGGGATGCATCAAAGAAGAGGCCAAGAGGAAGAGTTCATGGAATGGGTTTTACAGGTTAGAGAGAGCAGAGTTGCCATCAACACAGAAATCCTCAGAACTGCTTTTGAGAAAGAAAAACAACCAGGTGGAGCAGAGCTAATCAGAGTCTTTGCCCTGAGCAACACACTAACTCACCCCACATCTAGACCCGAGATCTTCATTCCACAGACCCTGTACCCTAGAGAGCCACTCCTACTCTATCTGGGCCAAGCAGAAACCTCCTCTTATCTCCTTTCCTCTCTGTCCAGGCAGTAACTCTTTCCTTTGTGTTAAGGTTCAACATCTGCTTGCTTCTGTTAGAGAGAGCTCCAAGCTCTGCGCTTCCCCCCGACAAACATGCAGCAGAAAGCTCTCCCAGCCTCTCCTTTCTCTGTTATCTTATTGTGTGGATGCTATTTCCTGTGTTTATTTTTCTTGTCTGGTTAGCTGGCCTGGAGGGTCTCACCTGCTGGAAAACTGCCATTACTTTTCCATCTGCCACACTGATCAAGCATTAGGGAAAAAAAAATAGCCTTAGGTCACTTCTAGTTTCCTTAGGATGCCTGACTACCAGCAGAGGTCAGAGGCCACAGATACTGAGAGAGAGCAGGTTCCTGTGTGTCTTACCTGGAAGCTAACATCAGCAGATGCATCTCTTTAGGAAGCAGAACAGGGATACGTGTTTTACAGCACTAGGATTCATCCGGCGTGGAGAGAAAACAGCCACCTGGAAAACACCACATTCATGGCTACGTGCACAAGGACCTCCCTTCAGAGACAGCAAACGTGTCTGCACAGCAGACAGAATTCAGCCTCTTCCAAGATCTGATTGACACGGAGGCTTCAGCATTTGGTGTCATCCACATGTCACTGACATCCTGACCCCAGGATGCAGCCTCATGCTTTTGATGGGAAGACAGCATTAAATTCTCCCTGGGAGGACCATGTGTCCCACAAAGTGCTCCCAAACCAAATGCTGATCGAAAGGTCCTCCTGCAAGGGAATCAGAGAGTGCTGCTAGCAAGAGAGAGCACATCCCTCCCTCCAGCCACAGTGAAAATCTACAGGAATGTTGTTGCTACAGTTCTTTTGAAAGTCCAGGTAGTACTGAACCATGGAAAGGGACAGACAACCCCTACATCTCAGATAAACTTCTTGTGCTTCCTGGATCTGGGATATGGCAGGAAAGGAGGGATCATCTGCAAATGTAGAACTTAGGATGGGAGGGGAAGCAAGTGCTTAGAGAAAGCAAGTTATAGAGGTTTCTGATTAAAAGCCTTGATTCACAAGCATTGGCTCAATCCATAAGGAATAGGGGATCTTGCACTTAATTTAGTTGTAGATGAATGTTACATGAGTTAGTTCTGCAGACTGGAAGGCCTCAGTGCACGTTAGGGATATTACTGTATATTTCCTCTGGAAAGAAATCAAAATGCTATTTCTCATGAATTCAGAAAGGACACAGCTGTAGGACAAGCAGCTGACTCGCAGCTTTAGTTGTGGCATTGAGTTACCAATGGTGGGAGAAAAGAATATTTCTGTTTTTCTAATGCAACCTTTAGCATTTTGATCCTTCTGGAATTAAGAGGATGATCTTGAGGAGGGCCTGAGATTTTTTGTCTCCACCCTATTCTGTTAGTGCTTTTGGCATGAATATAAAGAAAGGCAGGAAACACTTGGAATACTGGACTGCTCCCAAATGGCAGGCACCTCAGAAATGAGGCAGCCAGTTGTCCTCTACATCAAGGTGCTGAGGGCTCATGTAGCCCAGCACGCCAGTGCCAGTGCTGGGCACTTTCCTCTTGAGACTCTGCCTTTGAATTATCCATAATCTTTGTGAATTAACTGTGGCCTCTCTGGGACTGGGAACGCAAACCCTCTTCTCCCCAATGACTTTTGGCTCTGCAGAATAACTTCATAATCTGATGTGTTACCGTCACAGAACAGCTTCAATTTATCAGCACATGATTCCCAGTTGTCTGCAAAGGAGCCCTGCATATCACAGCCCCTGTCAGCAGGGCGAGCTCAGGAAACCTGACAATCATGATGAACAGAGGAGATAGTATGGCAGGGATTCACCTGGCAGCAGGCAAGTCTCAGAGCCACCACTGTTGTCACCTGCAAAACTGGCCACATCCTCTGGATGATGGAATTGTTTAACATCACAGGATCCAGTGTGCATGGCAGGGCTGCTCAAAAGACATCAATACAGAAAATAATACTGTTCAATGCCAACTTACACGCTTGATGGGTTATACAGTAATGTGAAAGCATGAGAGACCTCCTTGCCCCAGGACTCACACCACTGCAAGCCGCATTCTTATTTTGCAAGACATTTCTTTTTATGGCCCAGCAGTAAAAAGTTGTATCAGCATGGATTCAAAATGACCTTCATCCAGCCTGGATCAGCATGGTCAGAGATGCCAGGTCCAGTGCACCTGCCCTGCAGAAGGCTTCAGCATCTGCCACTGTTCAGCCCCTCAGCACACCTCCAAAATAGGAACTTGGCAAACAAAGCTAACAGTGCATTGCTAAGCAGAACATTCTGCCGAGTCCCAACACCAGGACTGCATGTTATAGGGCAATTGCCAATTCCTGAGTCAACTTTATTTATTATACACTAGAAAGGTCATGATGAATCTCAAAAGATAAAATCTGTGTCTGTCAAGCCGCCTTCCTTATTTTCATTGGCCCAGACCCTCACGTTCCACACCAACAATAACAGGACATGGGTTCAAGAGGCACCATGAGTGCAGCTTACCCTGAGACGGCCCAGGCTTGTTTTGCATTCTTCTTAGAACTGATCCAGGCTACTCAGTTCTCTTTATTAGGGCTTTTTTTTTTTCCCCTGTCTGCAGTCACTACACTGCACAAGAGCCTTACACCCCCGGGAACCCCAAAGCACAGGCACAAGCTATCACAGCCTAGATGATGCCAAGTGACCAAATGATGCAGCTGCAAGTTCTCCAGCAACATGAAGTATCCAAGTGGGATACGCTTAACTCCCATTTAGAATTAATATTCTGGACTAATACCAGCCCAAAAGACAGCCCCATGACCTCATCAACTGATGAGCTGAGGCAGCAAGATACCCGGTGCACATGGATTTTCTTCACTGTCATTATGAGCTGTTATCTAATCTCCTTGCCTGAGGTAAGGCAAAAAATCAGAGCTGCCTAGGGCTCTGGGTAAATCCTTGGCAAACAAAGCCTGAACAATTGCAGCTCCAGTGCTGTCAGTGTCCAAGCTAGCAGGTTTAAAGACTGCCCTGGGCTCTGTAGAAGTTGCAGTCACCTCTCTGGATTGCAGCTGGACACTCCCAAAAACCACAGTCCCAGGTTTGGAGTTCAGTACACCAGGCTCAGACCACACAGTATGGATCTGCACTTCAAATAACCTCATCTTTATACAGTTTATTCTGAACTCACAGATTGAAAGCTCTTCTCCCAGTCCTCTCCTTTCACCTGTTGAAAAATCACCATGCTATTCTCAGACCCAAACTTGGCTTAGATTATTTTCTTTGACTCATTGCAAGGACTCCAATTCTCAAAATGAACTTCTGATTTTCTGGGATCTGGGTAGTACTTTCTGGTAGTACTTTTCCTGCAGGATCTCAGCATTGACTACTGCAGTCACACAGCAGAGAAACGATACTTCTTGTAAGAGGGTGCATCTTACAGACAAAAACCTTCCAACAGTCCCATCCACTGGGTCATTACTGATGTAATCTGTCCCATATTCAGAAGTGCTCCCCTTTCCTCTCAAAACAGCACTGAAAAGGGGATTGGGAAGTCAGGGAGGAACACAGCTCCACTTAAATATTCAGCGAGACTCCAACCTGCAGCAAGTTGCATCATCTAACTGGAGGTGCTTGTTTGCAGGGTCACAGGTGGATTCCTCCCAGGATCACTCGGAGCTGGCATAAGTCTCTCTCCCTCCCATGAATGAACACATGAGGAATCTCACTCCTCACTTGGTCACTTCAGTCAAATGCAAGCCAGTGGGAATCTCCTGTGAAAGTAAATTGTGAGGTCCACAGGGCCTGAGAAAAGGTGCTCAGAGCTTTAAATTCCCCGAAACTTCTCCCTGAAACACATGATGATCAAGAGCACAGCAGGCACTTGTATGAGCTATTCTTAGCAGCAAAGGCTTCCTGTTTTGGGGCAGAAGTGACAAGGAGATCCTGCTGCTTTAAATACTATGAAAAGCTTTTTAGCCAAAAACCTTATCCACCCATTAGGAGGGAAAACACCATCCTCCATGGCCCCATCCTACTTCACCATTCAGAAATGTCAGCAGTTCCCCAGTGCTGCAGTAAATATTACACTATTGAGCTATTTTATCCTCAGACAGCTCTTAGTCTACAGCCCTGCAAAGTCTAGTTTCTCTGGGTGAGTAAGCCAAGGTGTGGACCTCTGAGCAGTTTTCCAGATCAGGCCAATTGTGTTGTTAAACTGGGAGCTCTCTCTGTTCTTTCAAGTACTCGCTTTCTTCCCAGGGCCAGGTACGGCCATTGTTCCCTGGGCTCCTGCAGACACCCATTGTTCTTCCCAGCTCCTGGCCTTTGATGCTGCAGAGGAAAATGCACAGTGTTTGTGAAAGGAGGGAAAAATCAAAAAGCTTTTCAATTACACAGTTGGTTGAACAGCTCGAGCACAGCTGGACACCAAGCACCAGGGTGCCAGCACCTCTCCACAAACGAGCCTTCAGCAAGGCCTCTACCCCAGCTGCAAAGTGAACCAAAAGCAGTAATGACCAGTAGCTGATGGTTATCTGGTGAACTTTCATTTCATCACTTCCCAATTCCAAATGCTCCTGGATTGTACAGGCTTTCACTGACCTCCTCACACACACATTTAGTAACTGCAGCTGGAAAAAGTTGGAAATTATTCCTGCTTCACCCTGTCAGCATTGCTCAAAATTGGCCTGAGAGACACCACAGTAGCATCTAGATTTACTGCCTTCTATCTCCAGACTAATTTGGTTGACATCAGGCTGGGGCTACTTCAGCCTGAGTGGCATTGGCAGAACAGACAGATTGGAAATTGCCATTGTCTTACAATGAGGTCTGAGGTGCACCAGCAGGGCCATGTGGAAGGAGAGCCAGCAGCCTGGGATGCTCCAGTCACAGCTGGAAAAGTTGTTTCATGGTGCAGTTATGGACCCTTCAGGTCCTGCTACGTAGCACACCGTCCCTGACACTCCAGTGGTTTGGGCAAACACAGTGCTCTACCTTGGGTTCAGCACTCAGCTATAAACCTTTTCTTGTATTGCCAAGATGATGGATCTCAGGATGTCAGAGATGTGAGTGGCCTCCTAGTCCATCTGGCTCTGTCACCTTAGTCCTTGCTAATAGCTTCTGAGAAAGAATAGGCAGCACCAGGGAGAGAGCTCTCCGGAAGGATCAGCCTATGGAAAAAGCTAATAAAATAATAAGAGAACATTTAAAATAATAAGAAAACACTTGCACAAAAAAGGGACAGCCAGCCAGATCTTGCTGGGACAAAGGAACTCACACTCTCTTTTACAAATATATTTTATTATTTTAATGCTTATTAAGAAATGTAACCAAGACAGACTCAGCAGCACCAGTGGCTCCTCACTGCCCAGCAGTCTGATGACTTCACAGATATGAAAACTTCACAGATTAAAAAAAAACCCCAAACCCCTTTGGTCAACGCACTTTAAATACATTTGCATGCACAGATTCTCCCACCCCCTTCCCTCCCCTCCCACTGGTAACTGACAAACAGAGGGAAAACAACAACTATATTCATAAAACATTTAAATTAAAAGAGTAATTGGTTTATAGTGACAGTGTGTGCAGCAAGGTGTTCATAGTGTCTTGGTTTGCAGACCACAGAGACAACTGCTCCACAGGACAGGGGGCAGGAACACCAGCTCCTGAGACAGAGTAGGGGACGCAAAGGATGTTCTCAGATCAACAGGTTCCAGTCTTGATTTTAACACAACCTTGTGTGAACAGTCCCAGCAAATGAGGAAGACAGGGAGTTACATGAAACACTGCCCCAGTTTTGAGATTCTCAGTCTGTCAGGGTTAGTCACCTCTCATGCAAATGAGGAACTGGTGTGATTTTAGTTACTCTTGATGTGTTTTACTGTAAAGATGGCCAAAAGCTCAGGGCTAGAAAATAAAAACTGTCTGGTATGACTCAGTGCAGTCTGATGCCCAAAACAAATCGGGAGACAACTGACTATTAGGCAGCTAAACTTAGCAAACACCACTAGAGAGTATTCTCCAGTTTTAATGTATCACAGCACTGTTACCTTTATTTGATTTGTTTTTAGGTAGGACTCATGTTCATGAAGCAGAAGGGCTTTTGTTATACCTGGACATGCTCATGAACTGAGATAATGCATCTGAAAGGAGATAATTCATAAGAACCTTCTCTACCTCAGTCACATATAGACCACACAAAATCAACCCTCTGCACACATCAGGAAAGGCTGACCCTCTGCAGTGACCCCAGGAAAGCTGTAAGACTGTACATCCTTTCCAGAGTCCTCCCCCAGCAAGTCACACCTTGGTCTCATGCCAGCACCATCTGTGCAACCCTCAGCACCTCCCAGCACATTCCTGCTCCCCTGAAAACCTCCAAACACCTACCCTACAAATCTTCCTTCACCACCACGTTTTCCCATCTAACCCAAACCCTCCAGTCTTCTCCCACACCTTAGAGACTTATCCATATTCACCAGCATCCCTTGGAGCCTCTTTTCAAAGAATGATCAAAGATTCAGAGTATTCCATAAAACTCCCAAGTCCACTTGCACAATAAGCTTCCTAGCTCCAACGGGGACCAGTGGCAAATGCTTCCCATCTACAGTAACCCCAGCTGTCCCTCCATGCCAAATTGCTTCTCTGTTTAAGAGCTGCAGTTCAAGCTTGCACAGAGCTTTGAAATATTACTGATCCAACAAAAACTCTGCAGGACAAATTTGTAAGTGCATTTATTTGCACACACAAAAAGCAGTGCCCTGTTGAGGAAAGGGCTCTAAGAAGAACTCTTGATAAAATTACTCCTGGCAACTGATCAAATTTTATTTTCTCCAAAACCCTATAAAGCAAATAAACCCTGGAGCCTGAGCCTTCAGGGAATGGTGAAATTCATGGAATGCCCTCATGCCAAATGAGGCACCACATCTCTGTATGGGTCTTCAGCCATTTTTAGTAAGAAGTTCCAGTTCAATGAAATTAGTCTCTTCTTACCCCAGCTCTTACACTCTGGACCCACTGCACCTTGGATTCCCAAGGAGGTCTTCTGCAGCCTCTCCTGATGGTCACCTCATTCTTCCCTTTGTCTTGGTACCATCTTTGTTTATCCAGAACAGCTACATTTCATCAGCTAAACACTCTCCAGCTGGAAGGAAAACGGGGATATGAGTAGGGGGGTTAGAAGAAAATTATTTAACTTTCACTTTTCTAATGATCCCTGCCCTATGGAGTTTGGAAGACAGGTACTTTTCTCAAAAGTGGAGGGCACTGTCAGAAGAAGGAAAGAGCAGACTTCACTGATGGGACCCTACAGCTTCTTAGTTTTGTTGGGTTTTGTTTGGTTGGTTTTTTTAAAGCAAGCCTGGAAATCATGATCCCTAGGGAACAAGAAATAGATTCAAATTATTCTGTTCAAAATTCTGTTCAAAAGGCTCATGGTCCCTCCAACAACTGCTTCAGAAACATCTTCTGAAGGTCCATCTCAGACATATGTTTGCCAGAAGGCACACAACATGTGGTGCAATTGCCATCCCTTCCTTCCTGTGACAACAGACTTCCAATTCTATATAAAACACACTGCCTCCTTACCCACACTGCACTTCCTCCTGCACACATCACCCAGCCCCTTCACACACCCTTTTCATTTCAAATCTGGATCACTAATATTGAAAAGGACTGGACACGCTTAGGGGGCATCTCAAACAACAACAGAAAAGCTAATTTCAGGACATCTGGAAACTCAGTAATCTCACGTGTTAATCTGGTTGGGCAGGAAAGTTTTCCAGAGGGACAATCCTAATTTTGTTGCATCAACATAGATCAACTTGATTCTTGTAGCAACCAAGCAAGAAGCTGCCATAATTGAGTGTGAAGAAGCTCAGGAAACAATAGAAAGCAACCAGCCCACATCAGCTGTTGAAAGTCTGATGCAATGTGGCATAAAACATCCCTTTACAATGGCAACTAAAGCTCAACAGGAGACACTTCTGCACTTGCGTGTGTTCCAGCACATGAGCGATGCTGGTATTTTCCCACACTTCCTTCCCTGCTCTGCTTCTTTGTGGACCTAATTGTTATTGACATGAATACCGGATGTAATCTGGTGTTATTCTTAGAAACATTTCAGCTCCCAACTGAGGCCTGAAGAGATCAGACCCCCATTTTCCTGACTGAGTTCCTCTGCCACTGTTACAGGAGGTCAGAGGAGCCATCTCACAAATAACCTACAGAAATATTCCATCAAGAAAGATCAAGAGTAATGAAGTCCAAAGTCACCCTGCAGAGGAACTATCTATGACATCAGTCACAAGGAAATAGCTCAGTGTTTGTTAATGGTTCTGGAGTGATAATCCACTCCTCTGACGTTAGACTACGTGGAAGAGCCACGCCAAGAAAGCAGCAATTCAATTAAACTGTGAAGTCTATTGTTCTACAAGCTTGCCTGGCCTTCTGCTAAGGACTGTGGTGGCAACCACATCTTTTCATCCGTCTCACAGAAGCTCTGTGCTAGCCTGGAGCAGTTACATACTTGAATACATTCAGCATTATAAACTACTCCCCACCTTCAGGTAGGGAGACTGGAAACAGAAAATTCTCCTCAAAGAGAACTGACTTTCAATTTTAATACTTTGCAGTATTTAAAATAAGCATGGATTAAGAACAAAGCTCACCTGCTCTTCCTCAAATATCAAAATGCAGTTTCCCTTTCCTTGCTGAAAATGAGATTATTTGGCTTCTGAAATGTTAGTGGACGGATATGAGGAGGAGCCACGTTTGGGGGCTGATACTTCTGATGTTTTCAGCTAGGGGATAAGCTTCAGATCCTTGGAATTAGCAGACTTTTTAGTTTTCCAGTAGGACCATTACTGCCTGTCTTTCCAGAAAGCTGGTGGCATTGGACATGGATTATTTGTCTGGAAAACAAACACCAGACAATGTTTAGGTAGAGTACAAGCTGATGTGGCATTCTGCTGTCCTTGAGCTACCAGGGTTCACAAGCAATACAGAAAATTATGAAACTGCTGTGAAACACCTCTACAACAAACCACAGCAGCACATACCCTTGCTGCAGCACGGATTTGCCTGTTCTCATACACACAGGCTACTGCAGTTTCTGAGCTGATTTCCACTACTACTGATGCCTTTCAGCTTCTCAGAGCAGGAGCATCTTCTAATCAGGCAGACCCAGCTCTGTTGGCCTCTGCACTGCAAGGGCACATCGAGCTTCACAGTAAAACACATCAGGAAAAAACTGAAAACAGGAGAAAAGGTTTTTAAATATAGCTCATTGGAATTTCAAGAAGAAGTATTAGGGGTGTGTGTGCCTCCCTGCTGCAAGAAAGAAGAGAAAATCCCTCAGCCTTTTGAGTGAGGACAAAAATGACCAAAATATGGAAAATTAGCTCCCCTCACACACTTTTAGGGCTATGGAAGGAATTTGCATTCTAGGAGCCCAGGAGGACAAGCACAGAGATATGGGGAAAGAGCAGACAGTGACCACCAGCCTACAGACAGCTCACACATCCAACAGCTCTTCTCAGCACCTCGGGGCACGACTGCTCTGGTGACACAGACCACAGCCTGGCTTGCTTGTCTACTACCTGCAGCACCAAGTCCTGCAAACAGCCCTTTGCAAAGGGAAATCGATATTACAGACTCAGTTCTCGTTATTTGCTAAACAAAGTGGAGAGCTATGAGGTTATATTTGCCTTATGCATCTGGAACATTGAGCGCTCAGGGAATGGATATGAATTCTTGCCCATCTTTTATAACTTAACATAATCTTATCAAGACAAGGAAAAAAAAAACCCAACATTCGAGCAACCTATTGCAGTATAAACTTTAAAAACATGAACTGAAAGACTAAATGCCATGGTTGAAGGTATCTGAAGTTCCCATCAGGTAAATTCCTTCCCTTTCCAAGCAGCTGCTGGCATCCTTCCTGACCAATAGATGTTGCTATCCCCCTTCCCTTTGTTGCAGGGCCAGTACTAAAAGGCTCCTCACTGTTGCTCTTTTGCAATCCAGTGAATACTTCCAGCCATGCTTTTATTTCTGTTGGTAAAGACAGCAAAACCGACGTACAACCACAGATACACATAATGTCATGACATGCCCTGCGTCAGCAGAGTCTCCCAGTGCTGAACTTGGAATGCCACCTTTGACCTTGGCACTGCTCGTGGCGACAGGTCACTGATGGGTAACGTGTCCCTCCTTCCTTAGTCCCTTTCAATGGTCTCTTGGCTTTTCTCCAGTCTGGTATTTAGGATCATCCCAACAGTCCTGTGTAGGGACCTCTTTCTCCACAGCAATCTGAATACACACCTCTCCCCCCGCCCCCCTTTCTGCCATGGCAGAGGTCACCAATGGAAAAAAAATAACTCTACCAGGAAGACTTGGAAAGTCTCATCAGGAAATATCAGCTGCTGCAAAGGCTGCTCTTTCTAGATCTGAGTAAGACACCTGGGCATCAATTAGCTCTTCATTGTGAAGCTCCCTGTTCATGCAAGCATCTGAGAAAATCCCATTTTTGCAGGAATGTGGGAGATGCCCATTTGTCTCCAGGTCCAGAGCATTTCCATTCTGGTGCCATCCAAATCCAGCTTTATATTTGTTTAAGTCCTGTTTTTCGGGATCCCTGTGGATCTCTCCGTTGGCATATACCTCTAATGCATACTCACTGATCCGTATGCTGGCATTCTCTGCATCCCCACCATGAGTGGAAGTCCTAGAGCTGGCTGTTCCTGCCTTGAACGGCTCCTTCCGGCCCAGGATATGCTGGCTGATGATTTTACGGAAGGTGTATCGGAACTCCCTGATTCGATAGGCATAAATTAGAGGATTTACAACTGAGTTGGCATGAGACAGGATAATAGCCAGATACATCAGCCAGAGGGGAGCATGGGCACAATTTGGGCAAAAAAGGGTAAAACAGTTAATAATATGTAGTGGAAGCCAGCAGACTGCAAACAACCCAACGATGATGGCTAAAGACTTCGCTGCATGGACTTCCTTCTGCAAGGTAGAGCGAGAACGTTCCCCATGTACCATCTTGTTCTCCATCTGCTTGAGCTGTCGCCGGGCTGCCATGAAGATTTTCAAGTAGATACCAAACATGAGGAGGAGGGGCAAGAGGACACAGGCAAAGAAGTTGTAGTAGACCATGTACTCCATGGTGACCACAGCCTCAAAGAGACATGCCACCATACTGTTGCTGCAGTTGATGGGAGAGGACTTATTGGAACCCAGCTCTTCGATATGGGAGCGATTGTGCCACCCTAGCATTGGTGTCAAGCCGATGATGAAAGATAATACCCAGCAGATGGCAATGATACCTTTAGCTCGAGAGCCAGTCACCAAGCCATTGTACCTACAAAGCAGAGGAAATGGGAATTACATCAGTATCATCCAACAAGACCCTTACACCCAACTTCCCAATGGCCCAGTGTCCCAGAAGAGAGCAAGAAAGGCACCTGCTTCTTCAGATGGGCCTTTGAACTGCCATGTAGAACCCGCACAACACAGCAAGGACTCCGTGGTGACATTGTATGCCTCCTATTTCCCTCCCCTTTCCTTTAGGCAGTGTATAGGTGGCAGAAAGGCAGGGAAATTGATACAGTTTCCCTCCGTGTTCTTCACTCCACCAGCCCACTTGGTCATGCACATAGATCCTGCAGCCTGGATAATCAACAGCACTGCTCTGACACTTGGTGATGAAGACCACCGTGGCTCTCTTGCCAAAGGCTGTGGTAGCTCCTCCCTTCTGGCAAAGGAGCAGCCTTGTAGCTCAGAATTGCCAGGTCTGTCTTGCAGTAGATCTTTAAGCCGAACAGCACCAAAGAACTGGGAGGCACAGCGCCATCGGCCCCATGTCCACGTTCAGCTCTGCTCCAGGGAAATTCTGCTGACTGAACTGCAGAAGCTGAACTGCCATTCCCGTGCACAGCACCTCACTCTGCTCCACAACAGCACTTTCAGGAATTTTTTTTCCAACCTGCCTTAAATAACTGAGACAAGTTAGCAGTTTTCCTCACCAGCCCAGCTAAGCTGACCCCATGTCTTTCCCTGAAAGCAAGAATTAAGCTGAGGACAGTGCTCTGACTACAGGTGTGCCGTGGGCTGCACTGCACACACCAAAGAGGACTTCAGTGGTGGAGGTGTTGATATGCCTGGCTGAAGCCAGTGGTCTGAACAGTAAATTCTCCAAAAACTGTTGAAAGAGACCATAAGCAATGTGGTAAGAACCTGACAGTGCAGCCAGGGACTTTTGTTTGTTTGTTTGAAATATTGGCCAGTTCCCAGGGCCTCACAGGTTACTGCGAGTCCTGAGCTGACTCCACCAGTTCTTCTCTCTGAAAATGTAAATCAGGGCAACAGTTTAACATTTCAATGCAATTTCCTTCCCTTGGTAATGCTCAGCACGAAAAGTAGATGGCCAGATTCCCACATTGTCCAGCGTGGGTCCCACACTGTACTCGACCCCACGTGCCTGCGGACAACAGTAGCGCTGGGCTCCCAGTGTTTACCCAGTGCTCCTTCTCCCAATGTCCCCAGAATTCTCTCAGCAAACAAACATTTTAAAATAAATAACTAACTCTAACAAGCCATAGAAGTCTTTCCATCTCTCAATGAAATAGTTACTCCCAGAGATTAATGCTCCTGTCCCAGTGCAAGTTCAAGACAGGGGAGGAGAGAGGCCGCTTTTGCCGGGCACAGCACAGAACAGAGATCCTGCACGTGCTTTAAATCCCAGCTAATGGGCCCTGGAAAAAACATGACTCCATACAAGACCCACAGGCTTGAGTCGTCCTTCTTCAGCTGCATTTTAAAATCAGAAAAGAGGGAGTGGATGAGGGAGCTCACCACACTATTCCCAGTACCCAAAACACACTGAAATCATCCTTCCAGAAATGAGGGAAGGATTCAGAGAGATAAAAAGTTTTCCCCAGCAAGTAGTGGATCCTGCTCAATGCTCAGGGGATGCTAAGGGCACAGCATGGATGGTAGCAGGGAACTGCTCACATTCAGACCTCATCAACACAGCAAAACAGCATCTGTGCTTTGAAAAGTACACTCAGGGAGCAAGAGATTGGCTGAAGGCACTTGAAGCTTGGAAAAACAAAAAACAAAACAAACCCCTCAAAACCCTGCAGCCCTGGAATTAGCTACATCTTGTCAGAGGAATTTTGAAATTGTGCAGCTGTTATCCCACGACTAGAGATGTCCCTTCCCTTCCACTAAAAATATATTCATTATTGCTCCAGGCAAACACCCCCTCGCTTCTCCCTCCCTCTTACCCTCTGGGGATTCCCATCCAACAAACTTTACAGGGCTTAGGAACAGCACTTAACCCAAGCAGCCTCCTGCTTTCCTGCAGCAGTGCATCATGCTGGCAGTGGCAATTACCAACCTCTCAGTGAGGGCATTTCCCTAACGCCTTGCTCAGTATCTCCAAGGGTTAAGAGGAAAAATTCACAGCACCTCATCACACAGCATGTGGCACTATATTGGCCAGGTACCCAGTGAGAAGGGTCCATTCGCTTGGGAGAGCTTCATTTCTAGGACTCACATGAGACACTGCTGGCTGACTTGGCTGAGGTGGGGTTACTGTCCGGTCGGCCTTTCTTGGACTCATTCCTTTTGTCCACTTAGACATGTCACCAGGCTGCATTGAAGAGTTACTGCACCTGTCTAAGCATTTTTCGAGGCTCACAGCAGCCAGGCCAAAGCTACTCTCTGCATCTCCAGTGCTGTACAGCTCTACATGGTAAGTTCAGGGCTTCCAAGAAGCATCACATTTACTGTGAGTTGCTGGCACCTACGCAGGAGACACAAGCTGCTGAACGGAGCTGGTCACACCTACAGCCCATGTTCTGCATACTTGGCAGGTGACTTTGTAGCATGTCTGATGTGTCCAGACAGCACTGGATTGTCTGTGCACAAGCAGTTCTCGTGCTTCCTGGAAATACTGGACTTGCTACACAAACAACGACTTGACTACTCGTGAAATTCCAGACACAAAGAATGCTAGTGCAGAGCACAGGGACACTCACAGTGGAGTTGGGTGTGGGGACAGGGGCACTAGAATCCTCCAGAAAACAAAACCCACTTTTGCAAACACAGGAAATTCTGGATGTTTTCCCCAAAATAATTTCACCTGCCCTGCTGCTCTGCATCCATCAGTCAGGAAAACTGACTCCAGGAGAACAGCTGCCCTTGGTGCCCATCTGTGCTGCCTAAAGGAGCTTGGCTAACAATGTGACGCTTCTGCGTCCTTGGCCCAAGCTCTGTGTCATTGAGACAATGATTCCTGCAGAAAGTGTAGTACCTCACCAGTCTGATTCATAAACTATGAAGCTGGGTGGAAGACAGAGCTGGTATAAGAACCACAAGGTCCTCAGGTAGAAGTTAAAAATCTTTCCATACATTGCATGATATGTAGCTGACCTAACTCATGGTCACAGTACCCAACCAGCCTGCTGCTTGTCTTCCAAACCAGCCTCTGGTTGACAGCACTGCACATCTTGGCCAGATGGGTCTGCCACGCATGCAGCATGTTTCAGCCACTTTTACTGCATCACGCCAGAAAGCCTGTGCTCAGCACCGAGGGCACTGGGCTTTGATCTGAATTCCAGCTGTGCTCAATGGTTTTTAACAAATCACTACAGAACACTGTTCACTGAACACATCCCTCGACAGCCCACACCTCATGCAGCTGCAGCCATAGGGGGCAAGACAAAAGAAAGATATTCTATCCTAATTACATGTATCTGGAAATGCGAGACACTGGCAATCCCAGATCATCCAGGAAGCCTTGTGGCAGAACAAGAAACCAAACCCAGACCTTCTCACACACCACCAAAACAACCCTTTCCCAGAACTGGCAGTCAAGAAACTTTCTCCCCTATTACCAGGTGCCAACTGATACTGGTGCTTGTCTGTGTGCTGGAGACTGGGCAGGGTGGGATCCCATAGGTGGGCAGAGGGCTCTCAAGAGCAGAAGCAATAACAGTGGGCAGGCACTCTTCTTTGGCTTGTGGAACAATCAGCTTCCAGACTAAAACCTTGGTAACAGCAAGTTCCACTGCCTGTGAAGCCATAGACAACTGGCACTGCTTTCAAAGCCATGCCCATGGTTGTTCAAAGGGAATTATTCTTCTTTCATATTAGGTTGAATCTGCCAATAATCTATTTGACACAAACATGAGCTCGTGTAGGAAATGCTTGTTATAAAGTCAAAAGGCTTACGGTGAGCAAGGAAAGAAATAAGTCTGGATGTGGCTCAGAGTGACAATAAAACATTAAATCCCTGATTCACTGATTCAGCAACTGCTGAAATAGACTGTTCTCAGCACAAAGGTCCCTTCCATGTCCTATACTTTATTCAGGCTTTGTGTTCATCTCTCCTATTCTTCCTACTCCAGATTTTGGGAAGCCAGTTCTTCATGCCCAGCTCCCTGGCCTCTGGCAGAAGAGCATCACAATGCCACCTCAGAGCTGTAGTTTCAATTACCACTACACAGGACAAAACTGTCCTACTGTTTGAAGCAACAGGGAGCTGCACCTTAGTAATGCTTTCCCAGAGAAGCATCCCAGTAGCTTCGGCAGTCAATCATCTCCAAAGCAACTTTCATCAGAGGAAAAGGTCTGCACTGCAGCACGTTACTGTAGTTGGCACTGTATGACTTGCCTAAGTATTTATACAGGTGAATATCTGAATCCAGCACACAGAGCAAGCAGTAACCTGAGAAAACTTTTCCGTTTGGCTGCAGGAAGAAAAATTTCTCCTCTCTTTCCAGTGCACTGGAGCTACCTGTCCTTCACCATGGGAGTATCTTTACCACAAATGCCTGCACAAGAACACGTGGCTGGGCATTGTGCCCATGGAGCATTTGCTGGCACCAAAGAGCCTGGAAAGCAGCAATTGTTCTTGGCCCATGACTTCATCCTGGAGCTCAGACCCACAGCCAGTTTTTGTTTAGAACACCCAGGGGTTTTATATCAGCAAGCACAGGTTTTCAGGTACCTGCCATGTGAGAGAGACAGTTCGGATTTTATCCCAGACTGAACAACGGCTCGGACTCACTTCCTTGGGAGTGCTTTACTGCCACTTGTAGAGTGTTACATTTGTATAAAACCTGGCAGAAATCAGCAAAGTGTTAGAGAACTTTTGGAAAGTTTATCAAATTCTACACAATTTTTTAATCATTTGAAAGGCAGAACCCATAAGACGTTCACAAATTAGTTTTTATGTATTTTTAAATTTTACCTAAAGATGGCTTTTCCTCACTGCAATTTTCTTGTGGGAGAGTCTTTTATCCACAGAAAAATCATTCCAAGGGTAACTCTAGTTATGTACTGAGGTGTCCAAAAACAAGCAGTATCAGAAATCCCACTCTTCTGCCTCCTTAACACTGACAGTTTATTTGTGTGGGAATACAAATCCACATATGTACCCACTAAGACATGCAGTTACCTTCCTTAAGACAAATCAAGACATGAAACAGTTAAAAAGAAAAAGAAGAAGAAAAAACAGGTTTGGCCCTTTTCAGTTTCACTAGAGTGAAGGAACTCTGATTTATTATTTTTTAAAAGCATTCATCTAATGAACATTAGGAACGCCTGGTGTTACCTTTCTTGTCCTCTGAGGAGGAGAGAAGAGGCTTTCCCAAGCATTAAAAGATGGAGTGAAAACATTGCATCTTTAGTGGCAGAACTTTCCTTCCGGTGCTTTGACACATTTTTGAGACAATCAGATATCAGAAAAAGAAAAAAAAAAATGAGGACGTGAGCAGTGTGAATCATACCACATTTCCCTCTTCAGCTAATCAGCTTTCACTTTCTCAGCATGTCTGGGGCTATAAATCTAATGCTTATTCATCCATAAATTCTTAAGGGGAAACACAACTGACAAGTTCTTTGCTCCTACTGTAAAGGGACAAACCAGTAGAGGACGAGGAAGGGGATGGACCCTTGGATCTACCTGTGAGTTTCTGCACCCAATCAACTCCACTGTTTCTGGGGCAGAAGAAGGTGTGCTCTGTTTTTTCAAAAACAAAATAGTGAAACCAGTACAGTACTCAGCACTGATGAATTCTGATTTTTCTAAAAGACTCTTTACCTTGGTTATTCCAGGAAATTAAATTTTCAAGACAATATAGTTACAATAATACCCCCCAAAATGGGCAGAAATCCAGATTTTTAAAATCCTTTTCCTGGCAAGTCATCCTCTAGCAATAAGAGCGCTTAAACTGTCAGCAGAAGTCTGCAGAGTTAGCTCATGAAAGATGAATTAAAGACATTAGCCCTTCTCAAAATCATTTCAGAGGCAAGGTCCTGAGGGCTACTGTACATATGTTTCTTTGTACCATTTATAATTATTTTGGTTTATAAACTGAAACCATCTATCTGTAGAACTGCAGGGAAGTGGAGACAGTCCAATTTACAGGTAACTAATATAAGTTTTCTCCACAATGGAACTGAATAGTTATTACTCATAACTACATCAAAAGTAGAGGCTGTAACAGGTACGATTATAGGTTTGGAAGCCAACAATTAACAGTCCTGCTACAGCAGCAAAGGCTTGCTGAGGCAAGGCTGCAGGAAGGACTGCACTGGTCCACATGGAAAGGTAATCTCCGCAGCTCCGGGGAAAAGGATGCTTCCTTTTTGAACGGGAGTTTTGTGTTAATCAACATAAGTGCTGGATGACCAAAGTATTCACAAGAGAAAAATCTAAATTGCACAGGCCAACACAAGTGATTTAAGCTCAACAGGAGTGATGATGTCCAAAAAACTCAAACTTGAGAGCACAACAATCAGAAATTTGTTCCATTTCTGCAGCCACATTTGTTGTTCAGCATTTTTTTAAATCTTTCCATTCCTGAGAGTGTGCTGCTGACAAGATGGGAAGGAAGGAGACTCCTACACTCTGCCTGCTCCAGCCTCTCCTGGGGCTTCCTCTACATCTTTTGAGCTTACTGAATGACTCGGAAGCATTGTCACAAAGCACTCAAACCCAGCCCACAAGACGCAATGCTGCTCTGCGCCCACGGTCAGATATATCCCGTCACAACAATGTGCTTCTGGAAAAGTGAACTGAGTAGCAGCCCCTGGGTGTGTGGTAAAACTTCCTCTTGTCCCACATCAGACCCCCTGGTTGCACACAAAGTAGCACCTACTCAAGCTCTAATATTTAAAAGTCCTTTTCTTCCTTTAAAATCTAGACAAGAGACCACAGAATAACCTTCTCCAGATCCGTGCTGGGACAAGCCTCTGCCTTGACCTCGACATGCTTTCCTTCCAGAGGCAGTGCCTAAGCTAGTCCAAATCTTCCTAAGGTTCATTTTTTCATAGTCTGCTCCTTCTCCTCCCTTCACATTTAAGGGACCCCCAAGAGAAAATCCCCACCCACACGCTCCACAACCACGCTGCTACAGCTGCAGGCAGGGTCCTCCATTCTCCCCCAGGAGAAGGAGACCAGTTGACCTCACCCCCTTTCTGCCCTCCACCATGTGTTGCTTTAGCTCCACTTTCCCACAATGATCCTTCTGGTGCTGTTGCCTCCAGCTCAGAGCGCAGGTTATTGAGGTTACCACACGATCCTGCCTAAATATGGCACGGCAGCTCTTAGGCAGCACCGTTGCGATGCCATGGGCACACACCATATGAGGACACAGAACCGGAAACAGAAGTGACCAGATAATCCAGCAGCCAAGGCAGCCTTCAAGACCTAGAAAAGGTTTTTTTCCAAATTACAAGGGAAAAATTGGTGCTGCTCATTTAATTTTCCCTTTCTTGATTCACCTCCAGACCTGTTGTTTTCACTGATGTCCATCCCTCAACACCCCAGCCCCGTTCCATGCCCCCAGCCCATCCCATGCTTACCTGAGGGGTATGCGGATCGCAATGATTCTGTCAATGGCAATAGCAAGGAGGCTGAAGATCGAACTCTGAGTCAGGACCAGGACGAAGCAGGCAATGAAAAGGCAGCCATAGAAGAAGGCACAGAAGCCAGTGCTGATGGTGATGGCAAAGGGAATTGCCAGCACGCCCACGGCAATGTCAGCAGCAGCCAGGGACACCACAAAATAGTTGGTGACGTTCTGCAAGTTGCTATTCAAATAGACTGCCCAGCAGACCAGGATGTTCCCCAGGATGGCCAGCACTGCAATGACCAGTTCCAGGACGATGTAAGCTACGTCTGAGAGGAAGTCTTCTTTCCCATGTACTAGCATGGTGAGAGTGACCAGGCCAACGTAAGAACGTGCCAGAAAAGCTCAGCGTTCATATCTGCAGAGCACTGAATAGCCAAGACACCTCAAAGCTGTCTGGAGTCTGAAGAGCACTCAGCTGCCAGCCAGTGAAGGTTGCTCACACGCACCCTTTTCTCTCCATAGCTGTTCAAGATTTTTACAGTAGCAGATGTCAAGAAAAAAAAAACAAGTCTTGCCAACTCCAGCAAAGTGGATTAACCAGATGCAGAATAATTCAAACTCCAGCAGACGAACGGACAGGAGAGTCCCTCACGTAGACATACACTGCTCCCCAGGCCACAAAGTCCAGCAGGCAACACAACTCAGAAAGTGTACTGTATGGCAGTGTCACATTGGCTGTGACTTTTTGTTTCCTGTTGACAATCACTCTGCTAGTCATGGCTTCCTGTCATGTACATACTCACTAGCAACATCCTCCGGTTCTCTTTTTCACCTTTTCCCTCTAGGACTTGGGAAATATTGTCTTCAGCTGAAGCAAACATTCAACTTCTTCACTTGTAGTTTCCTTTGAAAAAAACAAAAACAAACACCAACCACATACACTAAGTAATCAGCTCTACAGAGGAGATGGAAAAAGCAAAATCTCATTAAAGTGGCACATTAAATTGATAACGGATATTAAACAGACCTAGAAGAATACGTCATGGGCAAAAATTTCACATTTTGTCTATCCTGAAAGCTGCAGGGCCAAACCCAAGGTTCAAGAAGGCAGCATTTCACAGTAGTGATGAGAAACAAGGGACTTTTTGTTTTTAAGGCTACCAACTGAGCTGGCACTTCAGCAGCTGCTCAATAGTCTGCCCTGAAACACGAGAGCCCTGCTAATTATGCCTTGGCAAGTGCTGTGGCTGCACAGAGGAAAGGTGGAGGAGCCTTTTTACATACACCTGTCTCCCTCTGATCACAAACACAAGACTTGAGCCATCATGTGCTGCCCACCCTCACGTACTTTGCCACAAAAGTGTGCTGCACAAATACGCGGCTCTGCAACGACACGAACCTTCATTCATAAAGGGGTGATGTTGCTGGCATGTGTGGTGACCATTCTGTTGCCATACTCAGTCTTTCCCTCAAGTGGACAGATACTGGAACATTATCAGCTGCAAGGAGAATAGTTCAAGGGTCAGACAGTGCCATCTTTGAGGACTTTCCCACTCAGTATGCACACTCCCTGCAAGACACTCTGCAAGTTCCCCTCCTGCAACACCATCATTTTTGTTCACATCAATCTTTATCCTATAAACAAAGCATTTATTCATTATACCTGCACTGTCCATAGTGTTTGTTGCATCCACAGATTCAGGTCAGCATCATTCTTCAACTACAGCCAGCCAGAAATGCATCCACCAAGATACACCTCTCCCAGAGACATGCACATAAGCACAATGCCAACGTCATCTCTCAAGTACACATTCATGTTCCTGCAGTATCATGCACATAAATCTGGAACTAAAGTTGATGCCGCTTGCCTGGAAGCATAGTCCTTACAGCTGCCATTTCATATGAACAGATACACACCATCGACGTGCTTGCATGCCTCACTCACACACTAATCTTGCAAGTCACCTTGTACCTCTGCTTTCAGATGTGGATGCATTTCACCACAGTTTCAGATAAAAATATAGCAATAGAAAAAACAGTTCCCTGAGCTTCGTGCCACAGTCAAGAGATAATTGTTTGCTGTCCTACCCTGTCACATCCAGAGTGGGTTTTAAACCTTATTTAGCAAGCTTTAGCAGTAATATTTTCCCATTAATTTAAGAGAACAGCTACTTGAAACATCAGAGGGAGAGAGAGGCACAGCACTAACTTAAATCACTCCAGCTTAGCTTCAGATGCAACATGAACCTCCAAAACAAAAGATTTCTGGGACTCCATCCACAGGTGATCTGGTGTGGTCTAACCCAGCAGGATTTCATGCCTTCACAGTTCACTCTGTTTTCAAGTCAGAAACCTAATTTCTCAGGATAAAATAAAAGGGTAAAGACAGTGATAATAAAAGAAAATATGATTAACTTGTGATTCACATCTGATCTCAGGAATATAATCTCATTTTAGACCTTTCATTGATTTAGAGCTCTATTGCTAATGCTGCATTTGAAAGGAAAGTGAATGATTCTTGGTAGTTTGGATGTGCTTCAAAAACTTAGCTTTCTTCTCCACCTTCAGCAGTCTTGTTCGGTTTGCATGGAAGAAATCAACAGTAGAGATTAGTTTGTGAACTAGCTATTAAGAGGAAGATAAAGATCACGCACTTTATCTTTTCTAAAGAACAAAAAACCCCAAGACATCTCTATATTGTCTACCTTCATTTAGCAAAAAAAACCCCTGTTTTCCACTGACCTAAAGATTGCTTCTACTTTCTTGAACTTCAGGGATAAGCTCCTAAATCACTCCACTGGTATCTGATCGTCCATTACAAAACAGGCTTGTTTCAAATCAGTGATACTAAAAACTACCCTTGCCTGAAGCATGACTTCCAGGGAAGGGGATTAGAATGAATATAAGATAGAAATAAAGGAAATCTGGAGGGAGGGAAAACAGAAAGGGCAAGATGAAAATAAACAATGCTTTGTGCATATGTGCTAGCAAGAAAGGGGAAAAAAAGACAGGAAAAAGGTGGAAAAAACCTCCAGCAAACACAGGAAGCAGTGGGCAAAACAGATCTGTAAGAGAAACACAGCGTGTGCCTGTCAGATGTACAACACATGGCTGAGCCTGAAGGCTCTGAAGCGGGGACAAGCTCCCTGTCCCTTAGCATCATGGTAGCAGAGACAGCAACAGGGTAATACTCTGGCAATGGAGGGGGGAGCAAACGTGTCCCCACTTCCTAACACACTCACATATCTCCATGCAGGCCAAGCTCATGATCAAACTCTAGTGTCAAGACAAGCTTATAAAAATGTAACAAATTACTGTGACACACTTGGGCCAAAATTCCTGATATGTAAAATAAACCCACCATAAACACCCCCATAAGCCACTCGGAGGTGAAGTCAAAAGAACTGAAGAAACCACTTTTTGAAAGGAGCCAGCCTGAGAACTGGTCACGTTAATCCTGATGCTGAGAGGATTTACTTAAAGTCCTGCTATGCTGCTCTTGCACCTCACGTTAATACCATGGACACCCCAGTGAAGAGGATCAAAGTGAAATTACTGGGATATTCTTCCCCATTTTAGAGTTTCCTTTAGTAGGATTACAAACCCACATTAATCCCAGATGCATTTTGTTTAACTTCTCTCTTTCAATGGCTCATCTCAAACTCATTTTCCAACAGGACTTGGTGGGAAGTAACAAACCTACACTGCGGAGGTCTCCCACATCCTAATCACTCAGCACAAAGACAAAGCTGGAATTACCTACAGCTCTGCACATATCCTGAAAAAGCTGCAATCCAAAGCTTAATGACCACATCACATACCGTTTTCTGACACAACAGAGCTTTTAACCTTCTACTTCAACTGTTTGTTTCACGTTATGATGTTAACTTTGAATTTTTTATCTTTTAATTTGTTTGGTCCCTTGATTTCCATTGCCCTTCACAAACAGTGGTGTGAATTGTCAGCCCAAGCACTAGCCATTTATTGCAAAGCAATCTGTGAGACGTTATGTCCAGAAGAGGACAACATGTCCTTCCACCCCTCTCGGCTCCCAGATGGGCCAGAAAACACTTCGAGAGTTCTGCAAAGCCAGCACATCTCAGAAAAAAAATCACCAGAGTTGAGCAGGTGTCCCAGTCACAACAAAACAACATTTTGTGTCTGTTTCAGTGCTGGTGCTTCTACAGCAGCCACAGACATCAGAAAAAGCAATTACTAGCCACACAACCCCAGCACATCAAAGGCCTTACCTGCTCCTTACAGAAGGTGCCACAACCTGGGAGGTTCCCCTCTTCGACCCAAACTCGCCCATCTCACCTCATTCATCTCGCACAATGTCAGCTTGCTACAGCTTTCACCCAGCATGATGACAAGACTTTAATTGTAGCAGCATTTGCAACTTGCTTTAAAACAAGAACAAGCCCAGTGATTCTGCTCATATAGCTAGAAATTTACTGCACAGGGACAAAATGAAATACAGACCACCTGGAGAAGACATATATCCAGAGGCAATGCAAAATTTATTATAGAATCATCTACTTCATGCAAGACCCAAAGGTTCAGCAACCAGGTCTGACAAGCCAAAATTAATTAACCACCTGCTTTACTCACTGGGGAAGTGTATATTTAACATCTCAGGCCTTTGAGGGATCAATATTGCAAGCTTCTTGATGCTTAAGAAAAATAACCTGTATCACACAACCTGCTGGACAGCTACAATTAGTATTTCTTCTTAAGTCCATGTTTTATTTTGTTAATTAGATTAATTCTGTCTTGATGCCCTAGGCTATGTTCCGGCCTTTTCCCATTATTAAATAAACCTTTCTTGCCACTCACAAACCTGTAAAGCTGTTGCTCTGTTCATTTTTAGTGACTTGGAACACTCTGTTCTCTCTCATATTTCAGCCCCAATGAAAAACTGCTCCTTGAAAATTCAATAAAGCATCTGAACAGCACGTTCCCATGAAGCAATTCACCACTGGAGCCTAAGCAAGCTTTTGTTTGACATGTCCAGTTGGCTTTGGACTAAGGTGGTGTCCCTTCTCTCTCCTGAGTGCCAAAAGCATTGAGGTGAGCCCTTGGCCACTGTTTGGTTCAAATCAAACAAATTCATTTCCAGCTCTTGGCCACTTCAGGATGAGCTCAGACTTCCTGGGTTTGGATGTCCGTGCTCTGTCACGCTGGCACAGAGAAGTTGCGCTCTCTGCTCCGTGTGCCAGGCTGACATATATGACAATGTCTGTGACACCTCAGTTTGACAGCTACTCTCAGACATTAGCAAAATGTCCAGGGGATCAGCAGCCCTCAGGACACCCAAGACAGTTTGTGAGCATGTAAGTGACAGGCTGAAGCTTCCCTAGGCTCTGGAGAGCCTAGGGAAAAATCTCCAGGGGATCAGCAGCCCTCAGGACACCCAAGACAGTTTGTGAGCATGTAAGTGACAGGCTGAAGCTTCCCTAGGCTCTGGAGAGGATTGGTTTCTCCTTGTCTGCTTCAGGATGGGGTAAGAAAGGCAGCAGGCAGCTCATGAGGCCGTAGGGGAGTCTTCATCAAGGTTCATTCCACAGATCAGAATCTAGCATCTCCTTTTGACAACATGACCCTTCCCAGGTACCAGCCACATAGAGATTACCTAACTCCCTTAGGGAAAATCCTGGAATTCACACATGGCTGTAAGCACAAAATTGGTGCTGCTAAATCATTTGTTTCCTACTTTCCACAGCCTAGAGGGGAAGATGCTTGTCAGTTTTTATCTTCTCTTTGAAATCCCTCCAGCTCAAAGAGGCTCTCCCTATCTTTTAAATCAAAATCTCTAAGAATTCTTGTCTCTCCCCATTTCTTTAGCGTATCAAGTCAAAATAAACGAGCCAATGTGCTCATAGGCAGTACACAAATTCACAAGACAACTCGGGCTGTAAAACGTAATGCAAACAGCTGTCCTTTCGGGAGCACGACAGGGAGGGCAGCAGTAGCACTTTCCTGCGTTGTGCAATGGTTTCCTTTCTGAAGTTCGATATTTTATGACTGCCTCACGGACAGCGGCTTCCCCATGCCCCTGACTGCTCACACGAAGCCAGTGTGTGTGGAGCTGCCCGAGAGCAGCCTCCCTCCTGCCTCCTGTGGAAGGTGAAGAGATGTGACTGGGTGGGGCAGGAAAGAGACAGGGAAGGAGGCATCACCCATCTAACTAAGACATACTTTTTCTGGTTCTCCTATTTGCTTTATTATTGGCTGCTGGCTAAATGATCTTTTAGGTCATCTGCTTACAGTAATAGGAGGAAATTAAATATTAATAATAGACTATTTCCCTCTAGACTGCTCTTTGTTAACAAAGGATACAAGTGAAACAAAGCAGGCAAAATTATCAGCACACCGTGCCCTTGGTTTTCAGGTACTGGGAGCACTCGCCGTTTCCCTCAACCTTCCCTGCAGTTACAGAAGCCCAGTGTTTGCACATCTGCCTGTGTGGACACTCATACATAAGTGCAGAACATGGTGATGCCTGGAAATCCTTGTTCTATCAAGAGGCTCCACCTGGCAGTCTGACCCTTCCAGAGGACTGCTTCAGACTTTATCCAAAACATCATCTGAGCCATTGATGCTCTGATTACAAAAAATGCAAGGCCAAGGGTCTTTTGAAGCACAGCGCTTGAGTCTATTTGGGGAGTGAAGTCCTCCTCCAGTGTAAACCCTACAGTAGGCTAACAAGGTTTCTGGATTGGCTTTGTAAATTCTCCAGAAATACTGAATAAAATGAGGGCTTCAACTTTGCTAAACTTGGTCTAATCCCCTCTTACAAGAAAGCAGTAGACCTTCAAGACTTAAAACCTTCACTCCAGGTACTTGTGAAAGGCAAAAGAAATGGCTCTTCAAAGATCTATGCTGCCCCTGATGGTGATTTGTCTGTCAGTTCACAAATAAGGAAGAGGGACAAAATTTCTGCTTTATATTTCCATCTCTGCTGTGGTTCAAGCCAAAAAAGGAGGCTATACTCACAGCAAGAATAAGCATGATGAATCTGAGTGTAAAGTCCTTATAGGTAATTACTAGAGACACTCATACTGCTGCAGCAGTGACAGCAACAAAAAACATAATAAAATCATACCCTTCAAGTCTGTCTCGTGTCTCTGTTCTCCTGTTTATACCCCACATAAAAATCACAAAACAAAAGTGCCTAGAAAGTGAAACCCCACTGGACAACAAGCAAATGTCATAACACAGATGGGCTGGCTGAGAGGAACGGCTAATGCAAAACCAATATTTCAGCTTTGCCTTCTGCCCTCCCAGGGCTAGAAGTAGATTAATTTTTATTGCAGTAGCGGAAGAGAAGACTAGAACAGAAGACATTTGACCACTTTTTTTTTTTTCCTAAGTGGATGTTATAAATGTTTAAAAGCAAGAAAAAACTCACAGTAATTATTCCCATTCTAATGGTCACAAAAAGCCAGGGAGGGCAAAACTAAGTAAGGCTGAATGACCAGCAGTTAAATAAGCCAGATCAAACAAACAAACAAACAAACAAACAAACAAAAGGGAAGAAGTTCCCCTGCGCTCACTAAAGTCTCCCTGGGCAGCAGGCTACATGACATATTGCCAAAAGGCACAGAAACACGTTGGATTTTCAAGCAAACCATTTGTATCCAGAATTGATGATGTTAATTTACCTACAGTGACATTTCCAAAAATAAAAAATAGAGCGTTTGGATAAACTTTCATAAAACAGACATGTAAAAAAGCATAATTAAAACCACGTACCGTGGCCAGAAACAAGTTACTACTGCCAATATCATCCACAATGTCTCTGAGGATCCAGTTTTCCTTTCCTGTGTGAGGAAAGAACTCAAAAGCAAACTTTGCCTCCCCACAGCCCTACTAAAGCCAGCTGCATTCATACATCAGGAGCATTTCCTTCAAGAATAAAACAAGAGAAATGAGGAAACAGGATATCAAGAAGAGGCGACCCACTGAGGAATACAGGCAAGGGAGGAATTTTCTCTGAAAATATTTATCATATTGCTAATGCATCCATTCTGGTATATTTTTAAAATAACAGAGTAGACTTCTCTCCAGATGTGACTTCACCTCTCATTTCTATATGAAGGTTCCTGACAAGCAGTTGAGAATTGGGTACATCTGTTTGTTTTCCTGTGTTTTTATCCAGTTTTTCCCAAACCCTATTTGTCGTCTCTAACTACAGGTTTGCCCTCCACCAGGCTTTGTGAGTGCTGCTCCCTCTTCTCCAAGCACTGTCCTTCTGCGGGTTGTAATTAGCGTTTGCCTAAGCTCTGCCAGTGAAACATAAACTCACTTAACTCCAGTGCAAGGAGTGGTGTTGTACCAGGTCAACCAACATCGTCTTCTACAGTCAAAGGAATAAAACGCTTTCCATCTCTCTCCATGTAACTTAAAATGATTCCCCAGCTGTCCTTCCCTATCCTGATGAAGGCACTGTACAATTTGAACAGAGATGAGCAGGTTCTACCTGCCTCTGAGCCAAATCAAAGCTGTCTCACTTCATTAGCTCATCCATGGTTCATATGCTGACCCCTCTGAGCAAGGTTTACTACTGAGGACTCACCATGAAGCTCCCATTACCACCCAAGTGGTTTGACTCATACCCACCCACAGTATGAAAAGCACTCAAGCCTCCACTGGGTTGCTAACATAGCTCATCACATCCTTCCTCCCCAACTTGCTCCCTTCTCTTATCAATTGAAGCAGTGGCACAGTGGCAGCACTCAGGCCAAGCTCCACAGAGCCTGCCCCACTGACACAGCAGCAGCGCTCGTCCGAGCACCCCCAGAGCCCCTGCACGGCCAACCTCACCAACTGCCGCTTGCTCTACACGGGCTGTTCACTGCTGGCTCAGTCTCAGGGATCGAGCACGTGCTGCCTGTGCTTTGCAATACCGGCTGATTTTTGGCCAACACAAGAAACCCTATTTCCTTCCATGCCCAGGGTGTGTCCTGGCCCCTTGCACCCCCAGGCATGTTTTACCCAACTCATTTCACCTCAGCTTGTCAATCAGCTACCAGTGAAAAAGCATTTAGACACAGTGACAATGCCAGTGTTGTGTGCTCATCCCAAAAGCAGGCAAAAGCCACAATAACATTTTCTGCCTCCTTGGTTTGTTTCCAGCAACTTTCCCTCTTCCATGTTTTAAGGTGCTTACTCTGACTTGCTAATGCTTATTTGCTCTGTCACACCTCATCATCCTGTTAGTGTTTCTGTCAGTCTCAAAACTATTTAAGACATTTTTAGGACTCTTCCACTCTCTGTGGATAAGGACGAGTTGATGCTCTGATGATGTCTCAAGGCCACATGCCCTTACTTTGTCCCTCCCTCTTCTCTCTCCTACGACTTACACCATACTTCTGTCACTCTTGCACAGTAACTTGCATTTTCCCTCTCACAGCCAGCCACACCAATACAAGCCTTTCTAGAGGTTCTCAAAGTGTCTTTTTTTTTTTTTCTCCCAAGTCCTTAATTATAATCCGATTTCTTAAGAACTCTCCAGTGTCACTGCTTACTGATCCCAAAGTCTCAGTGTTTAGCTGGTGCTCTGAGGACTCTAACAAAGTCCTTCCTTCATTTCCTAAGTCCCTGTGCTGTGGTAAAAGCACATCCGCTTACAAGTAACAGCCTGCTCCCTCTGCCTGCTTCCTCCTCTGACTGCTCAGGCCAGACACTGATGTTCTGGGGTGGAGAGAGCAACTGCCATCAAAAATAACATTTCCAGTCATTGGTTTCTCTCCTTCTACATCAAACCACTGCACTGGAGGGAGAACCAGTAGCCATTCATAAATCACTTTAGAAAATATTTTACCAGACTTGTTAGCTGTTTATGAGTTAGTGTGCTTGTCTAGAGGAAGCAGAAAGGCAAGGAGAGCAGCAGCAAGTACCCCACTACAACAGACACCTCTACCACACTTGGGAAGTGTCCCTTTTCTCCTGTGAAAACTTCAGATATTTTACAGTTTCTGAACAATAAGAGATCATAAAAAGCTCCAGCTGTAAAGAAACCTGCAATCATTTCTCAAATGCATGACAACCACAACCCTCACACTTTGCTGAACAAAGATAAACCAAAAATGACTCCCCTTAGGGATCATGGAATTTGACTCCAAATACAAAAGATGTTAGTCAAGCAGAGATGGGTCCAGGGAAGGACCCAGAACAGACATCCCCAAGACTTTAGGATGGTTTCTCCCAAGTGGACTGCGTCCATCTCCTGCCTGCTGTGATTATACACATAGGCTGTATTGTGGCTACATGGAGGAAAAGAAAGATTTCCCTTTAGGAACGGGGTAGGAAAGACAACAAAAACTGTCAGTGAATCATCTTTCCAGTCTTCAGCCCATGAAGACAGTTTCTTACCTTCTATATCCTGCAAGAGCTGACACCATACAGTTGTACCAGAGAAAAAGAATCACGTAACTACGTCAAATCTGCCAGAATTCTCTGTCTGCCCGTGTTATAACCCTCAGTTTTAACAGGTTCATCTAAAGAGGTCTGATTTCTGGGAGGGAAGCACTTTTTGGAATCAGGGTATGTAAAGGAATTGCTGACTAGGTAGCCATTAGCACAGGTAATTTTCTGCCAAAAATCCAGGCTGCATAACATTTAAGAAACTTTTTAAAAGTCAACGTGCTTCCCCGCACATGCTCCAGGAACTGTAATGATGCTGGTGCCAGCCCAAGTCCATCTGATCTTATTTTCCATCATCCCATTGAACCTGGGCACTGACCTGTGGATCAGACGTATGTGGAAACTGCAATTATTCAAATCCATTTAAACCACGTGCCTCTCTTCTGAAGATTATATTAAAGAGCCACATACCTCTTAGTTGTCTTTTATCCTGTGAAGTGTTTCCTATGGAAAATCCCAGTCTGTGGCCAAGTATATGGATCTCATACTGATACCAAAGTTGTTATCACCACAGAATATGGTATTTAACAACCTACTTCCCTTAACTCCTTAACCTCAACAACTGATTCATACCAGGATCTGACAATCTTATTCTGGGGAAACCTCAATAACCAAAATGATAGGTCAGTTTGTAGAGGACTTTCCCTGTACAAGGGGGATGTGGATGACAGAACAGGCAACGAGAGCAGAAACACTTATGCTTCCCTAGTAAGAAAAAAAAGGGGAGACAAGAAGTGAGAGGCGAACACAATAATCTAAAACCAAACCAAAATAGCTCCAAAGAAGCAAAGCCAGGAGAAAAATGGGAGAGACTCTGAGGTCTGAATACTAATGAAGAAAGAAACTTCTAACAGGGAAAACAGTGCAAACCTCACCACTCCCAAAGGGATGCATTAAAAGAGCAGAATGAGACCAAATTATGCTTCCCTCTGTTGAACAGCATTACTCACTCAAATGCGAGGGGCTCAGCCCAGGGAGATACGCAGACGTGACCCCCAGCTGACACTGGCTCCGGCTCAGCTGAGTTTCCAATGGCTCCACCAGCAAACAATCCCTCTCCTGCCCTCCTTGAAGAGCTGCTGAACAAGGAGTCACAACTGTCCTCGTGAGCGTCACCCGGGCTATACACAGGGGACAGGGAGACAGAGAACGCTGTATCTCAGCTAGCCTGCAGATAAACCAGCCCCAATCTGCGAGTACCAGAGGCCTCCTGAGAATGCCTGAGTGCCTTCCACCCTGGATTTGAGTGCAATCACAAATGCTAATCAACATACAGACAGGAGCCCAGCATGTCATTCGTCACGTCTCCAAAGCTTCAGGAAAACCCCCCTTTCCTCTCCTTGTATCAGAGAGGGACAGGAAGATCCTTTCATCCTCTGTGTGCCTTTCCCTCCCCCTGTCCCTGGCTCAAACCATCCCTGCAAGAAGTTTCACTCCCTGCTAACTTCTCCATTGTCTCAGATGCATTGTTTGCAAATGTTCCCTAAAAATGCTATGTAAAGTATTCTTTATTCCTGTTTCAGGTTTTTCCACATCCCTATATAACACCTGGACTTTATCTTGTTACCTGTCACATAGTGACAAACCTACTGCATGCAACCCCTGACTTATCATCTAAGATAAATACAATCTGTCTTGTAACTGTCATTTCTTTTCAAACCCTGCTTTCCACTGCTGTATTTGTAGTTGTAACAAATTACTTATTTTATTTGGGCTTGAAATGTGTAACTTTAAAAAAATTAAAATAAATAAAACATAAGCAAGAGCTGCAAAATACATAACATTTCAAGTGTGGGCTTCCTGACACTAGATTTACTGCTGCTCTGTGGGCAAGGAGGCTCCAGTCCTCCTGCTCTTGCTTATCTTCTACAATAGCATTTGCATACCCTTTACATAAGATACATTGTATCTTATGCTACCTGGAAATTTTTGGTTTTAATAATCAACCAACAGGCCCAGTGATGAAAGCATCCTTTCTCCAGAACAAGTCATAAACTAAACTGATATCGTTTGAGTTATTTGCTTAAATGTAAGTGAATAGCAAGGTCTAAAAGTGCACTAAGCTATCACCTGAGCCTCTGCTGCCACTTTAGAAAGGCACGCAGCTCCCTGAGGTCCTATCCTATTCTCTGCCAGCCCCTCCGGGATGTCTCACATAGCACTAGATGTCTGTTTATAGCACCCATATCAAGCCCCAGGCGTCCTGCACAGGAAGGGACAAAGCTTGCGCTCGAACACATGCTGCAGCACTGTTAACACTTTGGCCTAACAGCAGTGATCCCCCTGAACGCCTGAGTTTTACACAAGCCATCTTGTTGTATTTGGTTTTTCTCTGAAATCTCCTAAGCACTTAGTGGCTCATCAGGTTTTTTCATAACCTCATCACTATGTGTTTATACAAACTCAATCCTAACTTTGCATCACCATATGGAGCTGTATCACAGCCTACCTACCCCATCCCTCCCATGCTACTGCAGATCTCCAGCCATACCAAGCACAGGGTAGCCAGGTTTTGTATGATTTTCTCCTTCCAGAACGCAGGTTAAGGAGTGAAAGAGATCACACCTTTATTCATTCACATTTACCAAATACCTGCATTTGCTGAAACACTTCTAGATACTCTGCTGATCCTCTGTGGGCTGACCACTGTGGTCAGGATGAGGAATGAGTTACAGCCCTGGAGGTTTAAGCTGGATCTCAGAGTGTTTCCTGCACACCAGAGAAGTAAGGAATCTCCACTGCAGGTCTTTAGGAGCTGGATGGAGAAACAGCTGTCAGGAACAGCAAAAGCAGAGCTGATCCTGCCTTTGGGCAGAGGCATGGATTAGATGATCCTGAAGTACCTCCTGAGGATATTTTCCGTAATTAAGAGTTGTATGTGCCATCACCTGATCTGCAGAGATTTACTTCAGAAAAAAAAAAAAAAAAATTGCAATACAACCAATAATTATTCCTGACATGGACACAACCTTTGTGAGGGGAGAGGCATCTTCTGATTCTATAGAGACTGAAACCTTCAGAGGTTAACCCAGCTTCTGGGTATCTGCCCAGATCCTCTTGCCCTTCCCAAGGCAGAATGCTGCTGGTTCTTTACCCCTAACAAACCAACCCTCAATATCCAGCTACATGAGCATCTCATTAAGTAGGCAACTTTCTCTGCCTTTTTAAAATGAGCAGAGAGGCAAGGAACTGGTGCCATTATGTTGAAGAAGCTTTGCCAAGGCTGTTGGGGTACAGTGATGCAAAACCTGAGGGTGATCCATGATGCAACCAAGCCTTCTGGTCCTAAATACCAGACCCCAATGAAAGGGAGTAACTCTCCACTGACTTGTGAGAATCCTCCTGATTCCTTGACGCACAGCTCAAGATCTCTTGGCTTTTAGTTTACAATACAACAAAAAAGAAAGCTTTAATAGCCCATCTCCATTTTCAGATGGAAAGCACACAATAAAGAAGGACCTGGAGAGCTATTCACCATCCAAATCAGATGGAGAGAATGAACAAGAAGAGCTGAAATCTGTTCGAGATGAAGACAAGGACAAACTTTGCAGGACACCAAGAGAGGTGCTGAATACAGCCTTTGGATGGAAAACACCTCCCTCGCAGCTGTGCAGAACTCTCAGAGAGAGCTCAACCACGCTATGCCTTGTCTCATCTCACGTGTAAAAATGTGGGTGGAAATGTCAAACCGAAGCGAAGAGCTGAAGCATAGCGAAAATAAGTATTTTGGTGGAAAATCTGTGAAGCCTTCAGCATCCTGTATAGATGAGAAATCATACAGCCATCAGTCACCCAGGCAGAAAGGAAGTGGTAAAGGGGGAGGTTTTCCCTCCACACCAGATGGAAAAGCTGCCAGGCTGAAGACTGAAGGGGATGTACTTGGCCAGCCAGCCCCAGCCTGGACCCTTCAGAGAAACACAACTGAAAGGAAGAGTGAAGATTCAAACCAGTCCCTCCAAACCTCCTGCTGGACTGAGCTTTTCCCAGTAGTTCTTAAGAGGGCTTAACCACATGGCTCTACATAAAATCCATTATTGAAGATTAAACAAAAAAGACGAATAGCTTTCAAAAGTTGATTACATCCAAACGCAATAGTGCCAGCAGCCCTTATGGAAACATCCTATTAAAACATCAGCAAAAATAGAAATGCAAGCACAGGAGACCTTGCAGGAGGTTTTTCAGCTCAGATCTTTAGTGCCTTTTGCACCCACTGACAGAAGCACAGAGGTTAAAAAAACATCATTACTGGGCTGACATCCCCAGACCTGGCCCAGGATGATGCTGATTCTATTTTTTATGTATAAAAGTACATATAGAAAGCAACAGATTATATACATGTGTAAATAACAAATTTATAATCTGAACAGCATTAAAAAGGAGACCTGCTTGCCATCCTCCCTCCACCCCCAGAAGAGGTCATTTTTATTTTATATACACACATACATGTTTGCAGTTTGTACCCACGTGTTTTCTCTACAAATTCAGAGGCTCCCAGCTTCCCTGGTTAATTCCGAATTTAATCCATTTATCACATTAGACATGATTTCATTTTCACAGTATTTTTGTAATACGTGATTACATTTATATTGACTTTTTTATTGAAAGTCAAAATAAGGTATTTCTTCCACAGATTTAATTTAATTGAAATATTTCTTATTTTCATTGGTCACTTTATCTAACCTTTTTGTACTTCACTTGGGCAATATGCTCTGGGGGGTATCTCTCTAACAACAGGAGCTGGCCGTGCTTTCTCTGTTAGAGTTTCTCTTGTGCAGAATGAATTTATCAATTCCTACAGTTCTTGAGTTACACAGGTCTGAGCCTTACGAGCCTGATAAGAAACCTGAAAACAAATACATCCAAAGATGGAGTTATCTAATAGTTGACCATCTGCTTAGGAAAATAATTTAAAGCAGTTACTGCAATTCTATTAACTGCTATTTACTATGTGAGTCATGTTGTTCTCTTTAAGTTAACCCTTCTTGTCTTCTCTTCAGGCTCCCTGCCCAAGGCAGGTTTGAAGAGAGTGCTTGACCACCTTTACCCCTTTGAAGCTATAGCAAGGCCCACAACACCTCTGCACTCAAAACTTAGCCTAAGCTCATACCACACCAGGACATAAAAGAGCATTAAAGCCACCACAGGCTTCTGGGCAACTCTTAGACCATGCAAAGGACCATGCAGAAAATTCTCCTCCATTGTCCTCCCAGAAGCATCTCCTTTGAGGGCACCTCACACCAGCACATACACAACAGGAACACATCTGCTGCTCAGTGTGCTCTTCCAGGATGGGCTGCCCGCACCTCCAGGAGGGCAGGTCACCCCGGCCAAGCCCCAGAGGCCTGTCCACCAGGCCAAAAAGCCTCCTCACACATCTTCCCAACAGCTCCAGAGACAACCAGCGCCTTGCAGCCTCTTCCCCTTCCTTCATCTGCCCTCTCCCCTCAGCACAGAGATACCAGGTCCCTCTGTGACTGTGTTCTGTCAATCCAGGAACACACCAAGGCTGAGAGCTCCCAGGCACAGCCCAAGGGACACCGCTGACAACCGCCTGACACAGATGAGGCAGGGTCGGGGCTTTTGGGGGCAAGGAACGGGGTAAGATCGTGCACGGGTTTAATGTCATCTGCTCAGTCCCTGCCATTTGCCCCTCAGAGAGGTTGCAAAGTGCACGGAAATCTCCTTTGTTAAACGCTGCGGAGAAGTTCACAGGATGCAGGGTGCTCCCGTGGAATCACTATTTCATGATTAAGCACAAGCACAAATATCAGACGAGGGGCTGGAAGGAGGGCTGGGTGCAGGGGGACAAAGTCCAGCACTGGATGTTTGAAGGAAGATCCGCGGAGCAAACACCTGGGCGTGCGGGGGTGTGTCGGTGGAACTGACAGTCGGGATCAGCACGGTGTGAGCAGCACCGGCTCCGCGCTGGAAAAACCATCCCGGCCGGGG
>NW_010306903.1:29619-43374 GCF_000700745.2 Antrostomus carolinensis | reverse complement strand
CCCTGGCTGCCAGGCCCTGCCCTGCCACCTCCGGGAGCTCCCATGGCCCGCACCAGCCCACGCTGTCTCAACAGGTCATGAGCTGGTTTCTTTTAAGTTCAGGAGAAATGTAGAAGAGCCACGTTGGAAGTGTTGTGTGGTCTGTCCTGATGCAAAACTGAGTTCTGTGAATTGTTGTGGTATTTTTGTTCTCTTGCCGCGGGGACAGACCCAAGGGTTTGCTCACCTCCGGGATGCAGATGGTCTCCTGCATCGGGTCACTGTGTGCAGCTCTATGTGGTCACACAGTCCTGCTGTGTTACCCAAAACAATGCCAGGCCTCCTCTGGGACAGAAAAATTAATGTCCCCATCTTTATGCTTTTAGGACTCCAGGGGTAATGCTGCCATTCCCTCATCAGTGGTTCCCAAAACACCAGGACTGGGCAGCATGTTGGATGTAGATGCTGTCTTCCATACATAATGATTTTGCAATGGATGGTGGTAGGAAATGTTCAAATTGCTGGTACGTTGCTGGCATGAAGGGCAACTCTTCTCACAGTCCATGCGTCAGCTAAGGACAGAGCAAGGGGTGGGAGCTGCTGGGTTTGGCCACAGACCCACCTCAGCCATTGCTGAACAATTGCTTATTTTATCTTTTCCTTGCATTTTTGAAAAAGTAAATTGGAGGTAATCTGATTTGTTAATTTCACTTGCTTTTATAGAAAAAAGAAGGTGACAACACGAGTGACTACTTGGTACTTCTGTAAATGTGTGTCATCAGACAAAGTGAAGGTATGATTTTTTTTCCCTTTGAACACTTCATTAACATGCTTGTTATTAGCGCTGAGCAAGATGAGACCTGGATAATTGCTGCTGTGCTAAGGCAACAGGAGACACCTCCCTTGGCTGGATTTCAAGTGAACTTTCTGAAGACTACAACGGGCCAAGAGCCACAGGAGTCCACAGGAGAACATCTCCATCTCTGGATCATCCTTCTTTAGGTAGATTACTGGGGATGTCTGACACCAGAGCAGCTGGAAGCTGTGTCTGGAATTAATATTATCTCAATTTCAGCTTTCTACCTTGAACGTAGTTGCATATAAGTAGAATGCAAAGAGATTTTTATGTATATGTGATATGATAATTAAACTTAACACTTTCTCAGCATTTGCTATTCAGAATTGTAAAGGAAAGCTAAATGAATTGCCAAGGAGACATAGTGAAAATTAATGATGGGGATAGGACTCAGAAGGGCTGTTGATATCTGGGCTCAGTATGCTGCAAAACACCCGTCATTGGTTGAAATCTGATAATATCACCTTAGGTGAGTGTCCTCAGCTTTTCCCTGACAACTCCACTGGCTGCTAGCTATGCTTTTGTGCCTTCATTTCCAGCCCTGTGCTAGACATGCTTTTCTCCTCCTCCTCGGGGAGAAGGCTGAGCCGATGACTGCTGCAACTGTCCCACCTCCTTGCTCTGTCCCCAGGAGCCTGTGCCCACTGACAGTGGTCAAGGTACTTGGTACACAGGTATGCAGTCCTGGGACTTCCTATCAACTGCTTAGGGAGGATAAACTTTAGCACCTGTGCCAGAAAACATCCAAACTTGTGACAAATAACGCCCTGTAAGTGATGGAAAACTGCATATAAATCTCACTCTGAACCACTACTGTACAAAACCAAGTCAAAAGCACTGGTGCTCTGCTACAACATCACTAAGATTCGATGAAATGACAGTTCTTGAAAAAAAAAGAAAAAAGGATTCTTATGTCTGCCTTAAAACACAATCTTCTATAACAACTAACATTCCCAGTAATATGGCATGAAACCCTTAGACATTGCAACTACACAAAGTATGGTTTGTCCAATGTTAAACCATCAGCAAGGACAAACTATTTTTAGAGCTGTCATATATTATTGCACCTGAGCTTTATTTGTCTTCTGATTAAAAGAGGTTTTCCTTCAGAAAAGTTCACTTGAATTTTGTACTCATTTACTAAATCTTATGTTCCAATTCAATTTATTTTAAAGCAGATTCTTCGGGGAAAATTATAAAGCTAATTTGAATTGATTCTTTGGAGATTCAGGCTTAAATGAAGTGCCATAAAATTGGCAGTCAAAGTGAAAAAATAGAACTACACTTTATACTTGTATTACTCAATGGACACAGGCACCTTGCTCTTTGCTGCTGCTGAGGGTTTTGATGGAGTATATTTCAGACAATTTAAACACACCTAAGAATTAAACTTCGCTGAAGTTTTGGTTACTAAGGAACCATAGAGATTTTCTTGATCAAATATATTTTATCAGATTAAAAATTTATGGCTGGAAGGTTTACAAAATTAGTCATTCTCTCCAGTTTTTTCAAAACTAATTCTATAAAATCCTAGTAGTATTAATCCTAATTTTGGGTACATTAAATTAAGTCCTATATCTGTAGGACATCTGGAAGATGGTACTTTAGCAACTAGTTGTGGACTTGTCAGAGTAATGTTCCTCACCAAGAACCTCCCCTTTAACCATTTCCACATTAAAAAAACCCAAAAAACAAATAAAAAACCAAAAAACCAACCAAAAAACCCCTGAGCTCGTTTGTGTGTCCAGCAGTTTGAACTCACAATTTAAAACATTTTGTAAAAGGTCTGAGGATTCAGTGGCAGATATGTGACTTTTTTTCTGAAATGAAAATATTTTTTTAAGATTGTAGGATCCCATATTATGGGGCATCTAAAACCCTTAACATTTTTAGACAATTTAGGCCACCATGGTAATTCATTATCAACTACTAAACATTTTGTCTTACAGGTTTCCTGTCAACAGGTTAATTCTGAGGGTTTTTTCCCATAAAGCCTGTAGACATACCTAGAAAAATGAGACCTTTTTCTTAACAGAATTTATGTTTTTCTGTTACTGTTTGATGCATTTAGAGCTTGGGAAATTCACAGAAATAATGGCTGAGGAGCTGGTTGTTCAATTTCCTGTCACATAAATTACTGGGTAGTTGTTCATTACTCCATCCTAGCACCATTCTTCCAACGCAATCAGGAGCAGAAGTGAGGATATGAAAAGATGTGCTGGAGAAAACTCCAGTCCACTCTATTATTTGCTCTGCACAGATGGTCCCATATCATAAATGACTGTTATTTTGTATGAGTAAATATATAAAGAAATACTTAAATTAAAAAAATATATATTGCTTTGTTCTGGTAATCTTTATATAAGAACAATTTTACTGAAAGAAGCCTTAATTCCCAGGGTTATTTTCTGATGTGCTCAGCTTTCCAAAAAGTATTAGTCAGGAGCAGACATGCTTATTTCCTTTGGCTCTCATTGGAAGTGTTGGACACCTGAAGTTAGACACCAAAGTTGGGATTTAAATGTGGAAATTAAAACCCCCCAATCTGTTGCACACGCTAAGTTGCTACAACCCTCAATGATCTCAGTGGGAGCTGTGGCTGCTCAGCATTTTGAAGGTCTTGGTGTTTGAAGTGAGGTGTTTAGTGAAGGAGGTAGATAGATGTCTGACTGCCTTGATAGCATTCAAATGCTCCCTGGAACTGGGTGGAAGTGAGTGGGATGTGATGCTGCTCTTGTTTGCTGTGTGCTGAGCTGGTGGAAATCCAGGGACTGCTCTCCCCTGTGCCCCTGGCTTTCTGAGAGCAGAACTTGGCACTCTCTTCTACCCTCCTTTTTGCTTAAGACATTGAGCAGAATTTGCCAAGATGCTGCTAGCTACAGACGTACCTACCTGTTGGGCCATGGGAAGTGGCACGTGGTGCGTTATCTCATTCATAGAGCAGAATTTTGATAGACTGAGCTGATCTCTGGATCCATGGAAATCCCTTAACATCTGTCATGATTACAAAAAGAATAGAGCTTGCTCAAAGACAGAGAGACTTGTCCTCAGTTTATATCAATGGCTGAGAATCTGAAATTTCCCTCTATTAAAAAATGAATCATTTATGAATGCTGCATGCGTTAAGAATGTACAACATGAAAGATAAAGAAAAAATAAGAAAAGTTAATTTTACCCAGTTGTCTCTGCTTTACATTTCTGTTCTTACTCCACCAGAAACCCGTGTCTCTCCTCTCCATGCAGAGAAGCACATTGAGAGCTAGCACTTACCTGTGGTGCAATCCTGAGACAGGCACATCCCTCTCTTTCTTTGAAGTGAGCATGCAAAAAGACACCAGCACTGTCCAGTCCCTCGAGCTTTATCTTATTCATATGCTATAATATTAAACTAAACCAGGATAACCTTTTTCAACAGAAAAACTCAGCTTTCTGATCCAAAACAGGGCACAAGGTTTGGAAACCAGCCTCCCTCCTGCCCCCATCTCCCTGCAGGGTATACCACTCCCTCAAACCTGGTTTTCCCATCCCATGATTTTCAGTGGCTTTTTAGGCTGAGCAAGCCCATTAAGCTCTCCCAGTTTCCTGGGCAAACCTGCTGCTCCCTGGGTCCCCACAGCCCTGGGTCTGCTCCCTGCTGACAGCTTCCTGTTGTTCCCCAGGGCTCTCCCCGTGGCCCCATCTAGTGCACCCAAGCTGAGGAGGCTCCTCAGCAAAGTTTTCTACCAATGTGTGTAAAGATGTGAAATCATTTGCTAGAAATCCTTTTTTGCTCCTGTTGAATTCAGGGTAAATTACAAGTCTCCTCTTTTTACCCATTGATCTCATTGATGAATTTTTTTTCTTGAAGAAGGAAGATGGCTGGAAGTTTTGGTTGTTACTTGGTTGTAAATAACAATGTGAGCTGTTATTCACATGTTGAAGATTAATAAAGGCCTTTTAAGAATCCAAGCAGGTTTGGGGGCATTATTAAATCATATGGTAAAAGGGCAGATCTATACCTGATTCTAAGGGTCAAATTGATTCCAGTTAAGGTCTATAGAAGACATACAAATAGAAGGAAAGATGCTTCATATTTTTTAGAATTAAGTTGCATGAGAACAGGAACTCATTGCAAACAATTTTAATAATTTAAGCTTTTTTCTAATTAGACTTTTATCATTTCAGTGAATTGTCTCTTTTGCATAACTGTGTCTGAGTCTCCTTTCTGATCTGAGTGCTGTCCCTCAGGGACAGGGGGTCTTGTGTCTCATTTGCCTCAGGATGAAAACTCTTAGTTTTCTCAGGTTTATATAAGGGTTTAGGTATAACCATGTCTATCTTCTAATCATTGTTTTAAATAGACCTGATTATATTTGGGTATTTATTTGATCCTGTCACCAGAAACATAGTAAAAACAGGTCAGTTTATTAGCTAATGGAACTAAACCTTAGACAATATAAAATCAAGCAACAAAAGAGCTCACGTATCTATTTAGCCTCATCCAGTCCTATGTTTTGCTACAAATTAAAATAGATAAGTTTTCTACCTGAGTTAAGCAACAGCAGATGCAATTCACATTCTTTTAGCCAGCACAGTCATTTTCTTTAGAAAACTTTTGGAAATATTTGTTTAAAAGGTTCTGACTTTTTTTGTTCTGATCTCTTTTAGGAGCAATGCGAAAGAAGTAAGGGAGGAAATTCAAGTGCAGGAGGAGAAAAAGTAAGAAACTCAGGAGAAACAGGAAACAGAAATGGAAAAAAATCTAACAAACCTTTTCATGGGAAGCTGAGCAAGTACACATTGTTTATCTCAAAACTGCCTATAGAAACAGTCACATAAATGAAAATATTTGGAAAAGAGAAGGCTCCGGGGAGATCTTATAGCGGCCTCCCAATACCTGAGGGGGGCCTAAAGAAAGCTGGGGAAGGACTTTTCATAAGGGCAGTTAATGACAAAACAAGGGGAAATGGGTTTAAACTGAAAGAGGGGAGGTTTAGATTAGATATTAGGAAGAAGTTCTTCACTGTGAGGTTGGTCAGACACTGGAACAGGTTGCCCAAGGAAGCTGTGGATGCCCCCTCCCTGGAAGTGTTCAAGGTCAGGCTGGATGAGGCTTTGAGCAACCTGGTCTAGTGGAAGGTGTCCCTGCTGATGGCAGGGGGGTTGGAACTAGGTGATCTTTAAGGTCCCTTCCAATCCTAACCATTCTATGATTCTATGAATACAAGCTGCCCACAGGCAATCTTACTTGTAATTATTTTCCTTCATGTATAATGCTGAGGTATCACACCATGGAGGTAAGTGCTTTAGAGATGCCAATGGATAGACAGACTTTTGATACTCAATCACACAATATTCAAGGTGACAAACAATACAGTGGAAAGGGAATTGCCTTTATTTGAGAACTGTAAGCACATCTCCATAGCAGAGCTGAGGGCAAAGCAGAGCGTGCATTGCACAGCGCTGTGTGTCCTTCTGCTCATGCTGTCTGCCAGCGAAGTGGAGAGCCTGGCTGGGGTGCTGCTGGTACCCAGTGCGCTACCCAGCAGCTGTGGTGCCCTGTGCCTTTGTGCGTGTATTGACAACTCATATTCAGTGCAGACAGTGCACTTTTGCTCTCTGATGCTTTCCAGGTATAATTACAATGGGACATCAATATCCAGTTCTGGCCACAGCTACCTTTGTTCTTTTTTTAATTATCTGGTGACCCTGGTGACTCCATTTAGTTTATTATTTTGTCTAGCTATCTATCAGAAAAGTAAAACCTGAAAAATATATCTGAAGAAAAAGAAAATGTAGAAAATAGATGTCTTTACAAAAGCCACATTTGTCAAATGACTACAGATAATTATCTACCACAGCATTTACAAAACAAGACTTAAAAGCAAGGAAATTAATACTTAAAGACTGCATAAGCCTTACAGTAAATCTGGTAGGTCAATATACATAACAAACATTAAAGCATTGTCATGCCAAGTAACAAATTCCCTTTTCTTCATCATATAGCAAGACCTCTGACTTGAGCTGCCCCCCAAAATAGTCTGACTTACTCTTTGCTTGTTGTCCACATTAAATCCAGCAAATCTGTTTTGACTTTTACAATTAGTCTGACATTTTATTAGTAATGACAGTAAGTAGAAAACATTATCAATGGACTTTAACAGTTATTTACATTGTACAAGATGTACATTTTTAAATACCTATGTATAAGTGTATTCCTGGATGCAGAACATGTTTAGTTCCAGAAGTCTGTTCCCTTTTTTAAGGCTAGTACAAGTAGCTGAACAAACTGATCTCCAAAGAAGCTCAAGTCACTTCAATGATTTTGCGGCAAAGTTACAGCTTCTTCTAATCTGATACATCCTCTCAAAGGCTGAGGAGATGAAAGACATGATTCACTAGACTAAAGCAAGTGCCCCAAGGAATGTGAAACTCAAAAAAATTATGTTTCTGTGAAAAAATGCTAAGTGCTTTGTATTTGGTTTATTAGTAATAATAGCATAATTATTAGATTGATTTTATTAGATATAATTATTAGATATAAAACTAAAACAATAAAGAAATATCAACATGCTTAATCTGCTTTGTTCACAGAACTAAGTGTAAGGTGCATTTAGGTAAGTTTGGAAACTTGCCCTGCCTCCTGTAATTATAATATATGGGTGATTCAGGGTGCCATCACTAACACAGGTGCCATCCCCCTTAAATTGCCTGGTCACTGCACCATGTAATTGAGGGCAGAAATGGACCAAGATCTATCTGCTCACATATGTCAGCAAGGAAATATCTATAATGATTCTTTGCTCATTTATCATTTGGTAGAAGATTTTGCATTACTTTCTTCAGCTCTCATGCGTGCCCACTCCACAGTTATGTTTGCACTGTGTTTCGCTGCCATGTGTTGAAAACAGTCATTAGCACACGCTGAAGACTATCAAACAGGAAGTTTGCAGCTCTTATTTCACAGGATTATCTTTTGCTGTTCCCTCCCATTTGGGCTAATTATGTCTGTTGTCACTGGACAGTTGGAGGGTCATGTAACAGGGGCCAAATGCAAGACTCTTCTCATCAGACAGCACTTAGGGATAGGAAACCCAAGGGAAATTAATGCAGAGGACATAAAAACAGCAAATAAGCACAGAGTTTTGTTCATAGCTGAGTGATGTTTGATAACTCCAGCATAATTTGGTTTTTAAATGAAGCTAATGCTTCATTCAGTGCAATTTCATTTTAAAATTATCTAGATTCAAAATGATCTTGATCTTCTGACTACATCATCTGGTCTGACTCAGACATAGCAAATACGGCCTCAAGCAACTCCATGTGGCTATGGCATTGCAGCCTGCAGCTGGGGAAGCCTGAGGTATTTCCTCAAATTCCCGCTGAAGTGGCCAGGAGGGGAAGGGAAGTGCCTGTGATCAGATCAGACTATGCTCCTCACAGCATGGGGATGTGCCAGGAGGAATCCCCTGTATCTGAAGGCTTTTAAAAAATACAACCCACGGCACATGTAGCGTTTCACAGCTGAGAGCCAGAGGGGTGCTGGATACCCTTCACCCAGTCCCCTTTGTTGACCTCTGTTTTGTCTCAGATGTTTAAGGTGGAGAGAAGGGATTAAGTACATAACCATACATGGGCTGGAAGAAGTGTAGGATATTACACTCAAGGAGTAAAAATGCTCACAGACACTCACTTGGTGCCTTGCTGCTCTGAGAGCTACTCACAAGTTGCTCCTTCTAAAGTCCAGCCATATGTGTTAGGAAAGATAGTGTGAAGTTTTAATGTGCAAGTAGATAGTTAGACAAGTGCATTAATATTTCATGGAGAATTGTTAGACTCAGATAAATATGCAAGAGACTTTTATTCCAATCCAAATTTACCTTCACTCAGGCATTGAATTCAGTAGATGAGGGGTTCAATATTTGATGCTGAGTGTAGGTATCTGTATGAATTGATGCTTCTCGGCTAGATAGTGGGTGTTTCTTTAAAATAAGTCCTCAATCTAATATAGCTTAAATGAAGTCAGTGGCACACAGGATGTGCCGCAGGTAGGAGAGTGATAAGACAAGTATGGCTCTGCATAACACATGCATTTTTTATATTGTACTCTTCAGCTCTTTAGATTTTGTCTGCAAGAGGAGTTTGGTGCAATCACTCACAGCTCTTACAGGAAAACAGAAATTCATTGGCACTAATAATCCTCCTTAAGACAGAGCTTTGTACCAGTCCTCCCTCATCTCCTCCTGCTTGCCTGCCAAAATGAGAGCGAGCATCAGTGCGTGTTCCTGCAGGGAGCTGCTTTGGCTGGAGCCTGGCAGGCACAGATGGCCGACAAGCTGCAGCCCCTGGTCCTTGGCTGAAGAACCACGCCAGGTCATCTAACAGATCCTCAGCAGCCAGCAAGAGTGCTGGTTTGATCTGAAATGCAGCTCCCTCAGTTTCCTTGGGTTGACAACAACAGGACCATTGCAGTCCCTCTCAAACAAAACCTCTGCTTGTGGCAAGCCTCATGGCCGCCTTCTCTGTTCCTCCTCACACATTCAGAGCCATGAAAAGCTTCTCCCCCTTGCACCCACCTCTCAGCTTCCAGGTGCCAGCCCTCTATACAAAACATGGGAAGGACCAGCTGTAGAGAAGGGCAGCAAAGATGAGGGGAAGAAAGTCCATTCAGAGCAGGGGACATCTGAGCACAGGGAAGGCCTCTGCCACAGTGGCTGCAGCCACTCCTGGTGCCCTCTGCTCCTGTCCCAACTGCCACACAAGCCCACTGATGTCCCAGAGCCCTGCTGGGTCCCAGAGCTGAGTCCAGGGCCAGGCTCCAGCTGGGCCCCTTTTGTGCCCTTCTTCCTGGTTCTATGTCCCTGATTTGGCCCTTCCTGCAGACAGTCCCTGAACCCCACTGGACCAAGTTCTATTCCTCTAATTAATTCCTGAAATCCCACTTGTTATATGAACTGAGCCTGGTTTCCCCACTAGTCCCTGTGAAACAAGCAACACTGCATCCTTCTCTCTCTTCCTTCCAGTCTCTGGTCCCCTCTAGATAAAGAATTTGTCTTCTGGTTATCTGGCTCCCTTCTGTGTACTCTGATACAGGAGTGTTAGATGAGTTTCTGGGAAGACTGGCTTCCCACTCCTGATGCCCTGGAGAAAGCTGGTCTGAGGATAGACCTTTCAGTATGCAGTGTATATGGCTCCTCTAAAATTCATTATAATCCTGTATACTCAAAGCAATTGCATCTAGACAGTGGCTAACACTGCAGCTGCTTGGGCTCTTTAATTGGTTTTTTTTTCTCCCCCCTCTCTGTTTAGTACTTCTCACCATATCCAGCCCTGCAGTCTCCTTGCCCATGCTAGAAAAAGGAGGAATCCATGGTAATAGTACAGGAGTATCTTGTGACTATGACACAGTGGTAGATGGCTCTGACAGCACAATTATGTTGAAGACAGTGGAATTGAGCCTTTTTTTATCCCACAGCTGAGAATCCGACTCCTATTTTGAAAAGATTAATTCTTCTCAGGTTTACAGAAGTCAGCCAACATCTACTTCTTGCTGTTGCTTTTTCTTGTCAAAGCACTTTACATTTCTGTGCTTACAACAATCTTTTTATTGGAAACAGTGAAAGAGTTTTATAAGAATAATGGGTTTGTTTATGATGCTCAATCAATCTAATTTTCAAGCCTCTTCAAAGTTTGCCAAGCTCTAAGGCTTAAAAATCCACACTTCAGCTTCTCACAGCAAATGTGAGAAGCTGCCTAAATTTCTGGGCAGTTGGAGCATTTGCTGTCCTCAGGCAACATCAATTTGTCCATTACCACAATGAGCCCAAATTGCTTTCCGTGGTTTGATTCAGTTCCAGGAGCAAATTATAAGATTTAGGCACAACTGAGAAAATATAGGTGAGAATTTCAAAAGTTCCTCCAGCATATACAGGCTCAGCTCCCCTTAAAACTCACTAGCACTTGTGCTCCAGGTCAGTCAGTAACAATGTCTGCTCACAGAACACTTTATTATACCTCTGCTAAGGTGCGTTAGGAGAGCCCAGCAGGCATACTTCTTATTTCTGAATTGAGTGCAAGCTAGTGAATAGCTGCAATTCCCTCTACCCCCCTGAAAGCCATGCAGGTAATTTCACCTGCAGACATGCAGATGAATATTTACTTGATGCAGACAAACTACTTACATCTGGTACATTATGTCTCATGGTTATTTTTCTGTCATTGTCAGGAAGGCCTTTACATTTCTTGGCCAAAGCACCGCAAACAATAATTTTCTGGACAAACTGAATATGGACAATGGACTCACCTGAGTGATTTGTGACCGTGCCTCCAGTCAGACTAATGAAAGTGCACATTACTGCCACACGACCATTGCTCATGCAAGCATATATTCTTCTGAGGTATTACAATGTAGGTTTTGCATTTTGCCATAAAACACATCAAAATAAGTGATTCCTTAAAGTTTATGCAATGAAAATAAAATAAAATTTTTAAAAAAGGTACTAAACCAAAGAGAAGAGCATGTATTAAAAAGAAAGACAAATCATGGGTTGCCACTGTGGAGCAGAGGGCTGGAGTACTGAACTGCAACCTAATGAATTCTAAAATAGAGGCTTCTCTGTATTTCTGTACTATGAGAAATTATCATATCAGATAACACATTTAAGAGCTTCTATTCACTGTTTCTTGTGACATTGCAGCTTACAAAACTCAGACCAGGTCTTAATTCCTTTTTAGTTAGCCAATTTGTCAACTCTTCACATTTTTGCATTTAGTAACATTGCACTTCTGTTTGTATCTGTTTCCTGTCAATGTTTCTTCTAGGCTTTGATGTTTCAATACAATAATATTTTAGTGTTCAATTACAAAATACTGTCAGGACATACTTACTTGTGTTTAAACATATTTCAGTTGAAAGAATTAAAAAAAAAAGCCCTTAACAACATGCTTGTTGATGTCTCATTGTGTAAAACATCTTTTACCTCAATTGTATGCCAGATTTGTCCCTTTAACACTGCTTTTACAAGAACAATGAAGAATACTATTCAAAACACATTAAAGAATAGGGAAACAGCTGATATATTCTCTTATTATTCAAATGACGTCTTAAGCATAAAACAAAAGGTGAAGAGTGAGTGAATATCTTGAAAAAGCACAGAAGCTATCTGTTTAGTGAAAATAGTCCCATGTGTTGAGGTTGCAGTGTGAGTTCCAGACACTTTCCACTTAAAAAAATCAGACCAGACCACTTCAACTTAAATACCTAGAAGTGGATCCGGTACTTACACACCTTTGACAGCTCAGCAGTAAAGTTCAGCCAGTGCACCAGAGGTGCCGTGGGTGAGCAGCACTAATTAAGGCCTTAGTGTGCTGTGCTTTTGCTTTCCCCTGTTCTGATTCCTGTCTTGGCCTTGGGAGCAAGGCTGAGATTCGTTGCATGGAGTACATTTCATCCCTTGGCCAGCAGCACCGTGGGTCACATGCCAGCATCTGGGGGTCCCTGCTCTGTGGGGGGACAGGAAAGACCTGCTGTGAGCTCCTCTTTCCAATCCCACCCATGGATGTTTTATGGAAAGGTGAGAGGAAGAGATACCCCAAGGCACAGCCTGACAGCGATGGCAGCTATGCTCAGCAGGTGAAGCATGACCTGGATGCCCTGCAGAAGCTGTGCCCACGCTTTTAGGACTGAAAAGATTGAAAGACCTGTGGAGCCCTGCCTTGTGGTACACATACACTGGCCCTCGATGGGTGATGCTAAAGCAAATGTAATCCTGTCTCTCCATTAATCACCTGTAAAGCAGCTTCCTTCTGTATTTTGTTCCCTTTTTGTTTTTTTCAGCTCTGCTCTGGTCCAAAATATTACGTACAGGCAAACACAAGCCTGAACTCCCTGTTGTGACAGGATCACTCACCTTTGTGTACCTCCATGTGCTGCTCTGTTAAAACAGGCCCAGCAACACCTCCCCTCCCTGGATGCTGTGCTGGTGTTTCTAAAGTGCCTCAGGCACAGGTGATTTTGTAAGGAGCAGTTTTAGAGTGATCATGGAACTGGTCTATTAAGGAATACAGAACAAGTTCTGCATATCAAACACCAGTCTACACAATCATGAATTGAACTGTTTCTGTTCAACTCATTCTGGCGATTCTGTAGCTCTAGAAATAGTCTGAGCCAAATGCCAGCATCTTGTCTACCCTGCACTCCTGGGCTGGTTCACTGAACTATGACTGTGTCTGCTCTGAGGACCATGTGAGCCCCATGCCCAGGTACAAGCTGCAGATCTAACACCTCCTTCTCCCTCATGTACTTCTTTCCATGCAAAGAAAACTGAGTGTGTAGGAGGCCAGAGAGGGTTGTGGAGAACCACTCCAATAACCCAGAGACCAGACGGCAGGGCTCATTGTGAAGTACTCATGCCTACAGCGTAGAGGCTGCCTTGGCACTGGAGTGTCCTTAAGAGCCAATGTTTGGAAACAGAGTTTTTGGTTTAGTTTCTGTATAGGTAGTGAGCTTCTCACATTACTGCACTTTGTGCAATGACACTTGCACTAAGGGAACTTGGAAATAACCCCTCATCTCTAGGGGAGGAGCTCTGGTCACTTTTCTCCTTGAACATCCTCTAACCTTTTTTTTCCTTCCTTGAACCCTCATGCCAGTTTAATTTCTTTGTCAAAAGTAGAAGAGTTTTTTGTGTGCAATATTCTTCTATGCTACCTCTTCAAGTAGAGGGCCTAGCCCTGGGTTCACAGGGAAGTTCACGCATGGTGGGCTTGACAGACTGAGGCTATGGTCTCAGCACATGGCCCAAACACCTTGTGCAGGTTGTTATAACTTGACTTTTTCATGTGACCAAGACACTCAGGTTTGGAAGAAAAACACTGAACATGCAAAGTAGGTCATTCCATACACTTTGTGTATGCAGTCATGTGCACATGATAACTGCAGT
>NW_010306903.1:1309-29593 GCF_000700745.2 Antrostomus carolinensis | reverse complement strand
AGGAATTTATGGACCAAAGGCTTTGTCTTAAAAGACTAGGCAGATGAACAGTCTCTCTGGCTACCTTTACACTTTCTTATCAGCTTGGAGTTGAGTTCACCCTTTCCACACAGCCCACTTGTCATTTCTGCCTGTTTGGTTGTTCATTGTAGTATGTTTGCAGCTAAACCTGTGCTGGTGTGGAGAAGCTGGCCAGTGCACAAGGCCCAGCCTTACAAGTGATACACGTGTCAGCAGCGCCCACCTGGCTTGACCCAGCTCATCCACACTTTCCAAATCCGTTATCTGTTATTCTGATCCTGTTCAAGATGCTGCCTACAGCAAGAATATGTGCTGGCTTGCGGCAAAGAGGCCAGAAGGTACTGCCACACAATGTTGTGTGTTTGTATTAGAGTATGTGAGGTGGCCTGGATGTTCCCCAGGCCCTCTGAATTGGGGAAAAGCAGTAATTTTTTTATTTTATTTTTTGTACACACATAGCACTAGGCTCCTCTGGGCAGACTGCAACACGTCACTGATAACATGTATGTTGCTGCCAATTTAGTCTGCAAAGACATATTAGCTGAAAGCACTATGTGTTTTGCAATTGTAAAGACTGAGTGGAACGGTGTGTTTCAGACCTTCAAATGTACCTTTGGCAATTGTCATGGGCTTCTTCTCTCCATGCTGGGTTTTGCCAACTTGAAGGTAGCTGTGTTGTCTAGGGCAATAGTAGGGTCCTGACATACAGGAATGGCTTGTACTCTGAACCTCATTCAGAAAAATTGCTCTGAGCTGACCTCTCAGTTGGGCACCTCTGTGCAACAGGGTACCTGCTTGTATGGAAAGGGTCATCCGCGTACTGAGAGGTCAAAGTGGGCAGGATGCTTGTCAGAGGCCATGCTGCAGATTCAGGGCATGACATCTGCCAGCTGCATGTCCTCAGAAGTCCCTGCATGCAGAGACAAGAGGTATGGGAGATGGGAGCCAGTCTGCCAAAATACTGCGTGCACCAGCTGCCAGAGGCAAGCAGTGTGGCTGTGATGGGCTTGGGCCCTGTGCTCCAATGAACTTGAGTTTGAACTTTGATGATTTTTATAGCCAGGAGAGATGTAACCTGCAGTGTTTCTGGGCAGAGTTATTTGCAGATTAACCTTGGTAATCTTGGATTCTAACAGTGCAGTAACTTTAAGGCTAATGTAGCAAATTTAAGCAGTGAAGATCTTTCAGGTGACACTTGGATAATTATTCCACTTTAAAAATAAAGTATGGATTAGAAAGAACATATTAGTTCAAACATTTTGCAGCTATTTGGGACTTGACATCATAATTCTCTTGAATTAATGAGGGTTGCCTGTAATATTCTGGCAAACCTTTCCTTCCCTGTTCCTTGTTTCTCAGCTCTATTGTACCTTGTCATGTTTTTAGTCTATGTGAAGAGGCTCATCAAAAGCCAGATAAAATAGAATGAAAGATCTCTGCTGATTTCAGAGGTCTCTGGAGCAGAGTGTAATACTATTAATCTCTTAGAATAGGGACCCAATTTTGAAGGCATTTATACTGATGGAATAACTGCTTGGTCCAGGAAGTTACTCTGCATTTTCATCATTTAAACTCTTCTCCTTTTATTCACCTGTGCTTCACCAGGCAACATGATTGTGCTTTATAAATAAGAGTGAGTAACAGACAGTGATCATATCCTCGTGCTCTCTTACAAGGACTTTATGACTTTATTTTCTATTAAGTTCTAAGCAGTTCTGGATGGGTAAAAGCTTTATGCTTCAGACTGACTTTTTATTTGTGCCACTTAGATTTTTCATCTATATAAAGTCATTGTCCCTCTCTGGTCCTTCCCAGTCCTCTCCTGCCACTACCTGCTCCTCAGCATTTTAGTCAATAGGAGCTTCATCAGTGCAAGTGCATTAGGAATTAGCACAAGAGCAAGCGTGTTATGAGAAAGGAAATAATAGGAAACTAAGGGAAGATAAAAGCAAAGGAAGGAACCAAGTATACACTGAGCAAAACAAGGACAATAGACAAGTACAGGGGCGAGGAGGGAAGATCTGTTAAACTTGCATTCAGCTCGATGGAAAGAGAATGGCACCAAGACATGTAGTGTGTCTGCAATTAGCATACAGCGCTTTGGGACAGTGGTTTCCAGTCTGCTATTTCCCATTTTGTTTAATTTTTAATTCAAATTGTGTACTAAAAATAGGGAGCATTTTGGAGCTGAAAAGATGTGAATGGCATAAGGATGAAAAACAGAAACTGCAAGAGGAATGCTGCTGTAGCTGAAATGGCCCTGCTGGGATTTCTAGCTTTGTGTCTCAGTCAGTTATGGTTACAAAATATAGATTTGCCTTATCTGGGTCATTTTGGCTGAAAGAGCACATGGTAGTCCCTTTGCGAAATAAACAATAAGCCAGAGTGAGTGGTCATCCGTCTAATTCTGTTTCTGTAGCTACTGCTATTCCCATTTTTGTGAATATGTTTGTATAGCTGATCATTAATAGCAGGAAGCTTTTAATTTTGTGTAAGATTTATAAAACATTCTGGAGCTTCCGGTTTTCAATTAGTATCACTGCAGTATGGCTTGTTTGTCCAGAACTAGAAAGTCAAGACACTTTTATAAGGATAAAATTATGAAGCTTTATGCTTCCGCATTAGCATCCTCTCCAGAGAAAACCGGAGAATTTTTTGCTGGAAGTCCCAGTTCAGCAACTGCTCTGAAGAGATCCCTTAAAAAAGCAGAGATACATCTTCTCTAGGCTAAGCAAGAAAATAAGCTGAAAAATCAGAAAGCAGCCTCATCTAATTCTTAAACAGTTGTGCTTCACAAGTCACTGCAGTGTGAGTATATGCATGTGGTGTAGGAAACGTTCTTTCCAGCAGCCATTTGAGGTGATGCTGCCACCTCTGCCTTTGGACATGCAATATGTTGAGTCTAGCTTCTTCAGCTTTCCATAAAACAGCAGATTTGGGGTGATAAAGACAAGAATCATGAAACTTTCAGAACTTCAGGCTTTGTTTTAGGTCCAAGTTACACAGTATTTTGTGAATTATAGTATTTGTAGTATCATCTCATATCTTTGTCTAAATTTTTGTGGACTTTCGTCTGAATGATTAAATGTATCTGCATATATCATGTATTAAATCGTATACCCAGGGAGGCTGAGAAAGACTTAATTATCCTGAATTTTGCAAAGCCCCAGCCTTCTTCCCAGAGGATGGGAGCTGTAGAGCTTTTCTAAGGTTCTCCAACCACGTCCAACTGGAAGGATTTTTATACCCTAGCAAACCAGCTTCTCCCTTAGAAAATACTGGCTCATCCAACTGGAGTAGAGGGTATTTTAGAAAAAAATATTCCATATGTTTCATTTTCTGCCATTTTAAAATCTAATAATCAATTTTGGTTCAGAGTAACCAAGGAAAACTAAACAGATTTAAGTGCTTAAGTCAGGGTTGGACTGTAGCTTTCTGATTTACAACAATATTGATAGAAATTGGGTACCAAGAGATACCATCAATTATACCACCTGATGCCTGCTTTCAGATCCTGCTTTGCTTTGTAAAATCTGTCCCCCTGAATGTTAAGACTGAGTGGAGTATTTGAAAGCCCTCCATTGCACTGTCAGTCAAGGAACTGGCTTTGTTCTCCCATACAGCTCAGAAAAGGTTTGGTTGGTTTTTTTCCCCCTTTTCTTTCATCATATGTTGTTTTGTTTCTAACATGCTTTGGAGCTGACAGTTGTTTTGGAGTTACAACCAACCATAAGTTTCCAGGGTTGAGTGAGGATTAATTTACTTTTTAAGAGAGGGATTTCAGCTCAGAGGTGAGCCAGGTGAGATTCCAGAAGCAGTGAAGTGTGTCCAGCCCCAGTGTGATGGACTGCTAGCATCTGAGCTGCAGTTTATATGTTACAAATGTTTTGTGATTATATGTGTCTGGAAAGGGGTACTACAGATAGGTACCTTATAATTCTCTAAAATTTGTACGTCTTTATAGGAGAATTGGTTTCCAAACTTGACAGTCTCTCCTGTTTTCTGTCACTGCTGAAGAAGAGATACCAGGGACAACTGAAAGCAAATTACTGGTTTATTACATATGGCTGGAACTGAGCAGTCAGCCACAAACTGAGGTTCAAAGCTGTTCCAAGTGCATCTTGATTCCCCAGAGGCCACTCCACGGAGGTGTGTGTTTGGACCAATACAGCATGTTGTCACTGCGGAAGAGGAAGGCAGGGCTAGGTGTGCAGCATCTGCTCTTCTTGGCATCCCAGCAGCATGATTTCTCCTGCAGTAAAGTATGTTGGAAAGCTTAAATAAACCTTTCAGGAGCACAGCTCATGACACAGTCTTGGGGCAGTGGGGACATGGCCCGTGTAAGTGAGGGAAGCCTGGGATGAAAAGAAGACTCTTGCATCTTTCACTGAAATAATTCCCCAATCAAGTTTTAAGTTTAGCACAAGTGGGGAAAAAAATAGCTTGCTATGTAGGATCACCTGAAGTAACCGCACCCTGCGGAGCAAGAAGTAACTCCTTGATATCCTGATGACGCATCAGGACAGCAATCCTTTAACACTTACAGAGTGTTTTTTATCTTCAAAGTTCACAAACATTAGCTAATTAATCCTCACAAGGCCTGAGGGAGCTACATATGCATTGTTACAAGCCATGGGCTTGTAAAGGACCTCACAGTTGTCACCATGCATCATGCTGTGGCTACTGCTGGCACCAGCGAGGGCAGAAATTAAGATCTTCTTACTAAAAAGCACTCTCCTTTCCTTCTCCAGCAAGTGGCAGTTCAATGAGTGATGTAGAAACTGGGATTCAAAATGAAGCTGGGCTACTTCTATCCATCACAGTGTAAAACAATGTCGTGGCTTTAACCTGGTCAGCAGCCAAGCCCCACACAGCTGCTCACTCACTCTCCCTTAGCTGGGATGGTGGAGAGAATCGGAAGGGTACTATGAGAAAACTCGTGGGTTGAAATAATTTAATAATCAAAATGAAATAAAATTTAAAATAATAATAATAGTAATAATACAATGTACAAATGAGTGGTGTGCAGTGCAACTGCTGACCACTGGCTGACCCAAGCCCAGCCCATTCCTGGATAGTGATCCTGGAGGAGAGAAAATCTCAAAACCCCAATCCCAGAAAGGAGAAAAGAGCTTCCCAGCCAATTCTCATCCACTTACTAAGCGTGACATTGTATGATACAGAATATTGCATTGGCAAATTTGGGTCTGTTACTCTTGCTATCTCTTTCCCAGCTTCTTGCGTACCTGCAGACTAGCAAAAGATATGAAGTTGGAAAGTCCTTGATTTCTTAGTAACAATTAAAACCATCAGTATATTATCAACATTCTTCTCATACTGAGAAGTCCCATGCTGAATCCAAAACACAGCACTATTCTAGCTACCAAGGAGAAAATTAGCTCTATCTGAGCCGAAACCAGGACATAGAGCCAGTCACAGCTAATGCCTTTTACCCATCGGGCTGCAAGCTACAGCCCGGGGAACTGGGGCATAGAGCCTCCAGGGGTGTTGCACAGTCAAAATCCCAGCAAGCCAGTGCCAGGTCTTACACTGCTGGAGCCAGGCTACAGCCCTGAAGTTTCACCTTCACACCTCAGGGAAATTCAGAAGTACATCCACAGTAGAGACACAGAGAAGCTGAACAGTATTGAGGTAGCTCTACAGAAACTGCAGCCCTGTCCTGCCTCTCTTGCAGCTTCTTCCAGAGCCATGATACCAGGGGTTGAAGCAACAGCCTTGGAGCATCTTGCTGCTGTGATAGAAAGAAAACAAGCTCCTCCTTAGCATAGATAAGGGCCATCTGTGCATGGCTGAAGTGAGATAAAGTTTAGGAGCCTGCCAGGGTATTAAAGGCTGCGCTTTCTTTGGCATCTTGTGCTGTTCAAGCTCATGGCAGTGCTCCCTTTGAACTCATTGTGTTTTGTCGTTCTCCCCACTTGCATAAAATGAAGCAGAATGCAATGGTTTGTATAAACAATATGGCTTAGGGAAGGCACGTGTGCCAGCATACATGCTGGTATGAGCCAGCTGATGCTTGGCCATCACAGGTCTCTGCACAGCGTACCAGGAGGTTTGACATCCACGATGCTATATCATTCAGTTGATAAAGCCCATGCTGCCCACCTTTAGAGGGTGAGTTACATGTGGAGACCTGTTTTCTCTGTAGTTACCAGAACTGAGACAGAGCACTGGGATTGTGGGGACCTGCGTGGAAGCTGCTGTGGTAGATGTGGCTTATGGAACAGAGCTGGATGTGGCTGGAAGGCATCGGTTTTCTGCTTAACTAAAAGTCAGACGTTGGGTTTAGCCTGTTGTTAAAGACCTTTAGTGGTGACTCCACTGCCGCCTCAGTGAATCTCTTCTAGTGCATCGCTATCCTGTTTACGGTTTTCTTAATATCTAACCTAAATCTCTCAAATTGTCACTGTTGCAATTACACTCTCATCTGTTACTTCTCCGCAACTACTTCCTGTCCAAACCATCATGGGCATGGAAATTACTTTATTTCCTTTCTCTGCGCAACAACCTGGTTGTACTTAAAGGATGCTGTTGTGTCCCTGCTCATATTTCCCTTTAGTTTAAACAACCCTGGTTCATTCAGCCTGTACTTGTAGATTGTGATTTCTAGAGAGCTGACCGCTTTTTTTCCTCCCATCTGGTATGTCCCTGTTTGTTCCAGGTCTTCCTTGGGACATACTGGAGATGTGACCTCACCAGTGCTGAACCAACAAGCAGAATTACCTCATATGTTTTTTAAAGTTACCCAGTGAGAGATCTCCGCCTTTTGGGTGTGTCAGTGTTTACTGGGGGCCCACCATGGGCACGGACCCACGTGTCAAGGAGGCACAGCACTTCCCAGTGGTCCAGAAAACATTTCAATGATATATTTACCATCCTGTTTTCAGTTCTTCCCTTTTTCATTATTTCAAATGTAGCAGTAAAGGAAACTTAACCTCTGTTAAGAAATCTGTCTCTTGTCTCTTCCTAATTCAGGATTGCTAAAATGCAGCAGTGAGTGATGATATCACAGCTGTACTAGAAAATTCTTTCCAAAATTAATATACCCGAGACACCACCAAATGAAGCAGGTTTATTGTAATGGGTGAGTAATGATAAACTGTAGAAAAAGGGAGTTCAGGATATTTAGCAGAAAGACCAAAGGTCATACACACATCAGTATGAGATCAAATTATGTTATAACATCTTAACTTTTGTTCCTTCAGAAAGTAAAGAATTTAATTCTAATTGAGAGTGAAATACAAGTAAATATTCTTTTGCAGAAAGACAAAATATCCCAAATAGCGAGACACAAGTATGCAGAAGTACGTCATTTGTTACTAACATTTTGAACCTGGCCAAGGGGTGTTCCACTGCGGCTGCAATTTGACCAATAATGATTTCCAAGTGAAAAAAAAGGCACATTTTGACAAGGAAAATGTAAAAAGGGGAGAATAAATACCACTATAAGAGATACGAGTTGGTGTTTCATCAAAAGTGAAGTGATGTTTGGTGACCAGAAAATTTGTTATTTTGGAAGAAGTAAAGGGGATCTCAACAACAGGGGAATGACCTCCAAGTTTCAGGTACTTCTTCCACTTCCTCAGTGCTTGCCAAAGAGGCTACGATGAACACTCCTCTCTACATTTGTCACTATGTGTTGCAGCAAATGAATATAGAAAAATTCAGCATAAGACCTTATGAAAAGGGAGGGTGCTTTTATTTTAAACAAATCTGTTCCCAGTCCCTCGGGCTCGTTCTCTCAGATTGCTCATGTATGCACACACACGCATTTCTCACATGCATTCACATCTGTTCAAGAGCTTTCTTCCGTCTGTGCCCAGGGAGGCAAGGACAAGGAATGCCAAGCCCTGAGCCCTCACCATGTCTCTTGGCTTCCTGTTTTCTAGCAATGACAAATTTCCTTTTGGATAGTTCTTTTACACTCTCTAGGAGTTGAGAAATTACTGTGGTGTAACACACTGGCCTCAAATCTTGCTCAGTCCTTGCTCCAAGGATGTAAAGGAAGGTCACTCCCCTTTGTCTTTGTTTCCCATTTTTAAGGTTATAATCCCCTTTCCTGTTAAGACAAAAGGAGGAAAATGGCAAAAGAGTTGTGGCATATCCTTGCTCCCATCTTGCCATTACCAAAGTACAAGACTTCTGCTGGTGAACCATTTCTGATGGGGCCTTATGCAGAGTAGCCAACTGGTCTTCGTGAGAACACTCTCCTCAGCGTTTATAGCTCAATTTCTGCCAGTCGCATCCTTGGTAATCAATGTGGGATATTCTTTTAAACCTTGCTCTCTTGTTTCTTATGGTATTTCGACACGTTTTTTTCTATTCATATGTCAGACAAATTAATCTTAATATATACGTCACAAATGTCCACACAGTTGATAACCTGCAGCCAGGAGCTTGCAACTCGAGACATGTTTCTCTAGATTCTCAGAAACCCCTAACCCAGCAGAGGCTGCCAGATGGAGAGAGCAGATTGATGTACCCTAAATGCACCTTACATCCCAGTGAGGAGAGGATCATTGCTGCCACAGAACTGTCTGTTGGTCTCACAACTGGACAAAATTGGATTAAAAAAGCATATGTTTATTTTATATAGGTAAAACAAGGGCCCAAAATATAGGCTGGCAACAGAGAAAGCTGTTACTAGAGAAAATAGCTGTAACAGAAAGAAACACAATTGTTATCAGTTAAGATCTTCCTGAGTTGTTTCACCATTTTTTATCCCAGGAGATTTGACTCCTTGTCACACCATCCAGACCCAGGATGGGTGCACCTTGGGAGCTTTCTTAAGGCCACAGCTTTCCCCCTGCCACTGCTGAGGACACCTTACCCCAAGCAGCAAAGAGCCATCCCTCTCTTCTCTTCCTGCAAGCCAGGCTATTTTATGTGTTTACTCCTGACTGCCAGGCTTCTCTTGTTAAGGATATGGTGGTAAAACTTTAAAAATTGCAACCCTTTAAAAAAAAAAATTACAGTCACTTTATTAGATTTGCACTATTTTCATCCTATGCTGAACTTTTCTTGAAGATCAGAAATGATGTGGCTGTTAGGTTAAGCATCCACCTCTGTACACCTATACAGTTAATTTCAGGGTGATACTCTTAGCCAGTTCCACCAGGAGGAAAAGGATAATCCACTACTAATGTATTATGTCCAAAATATAAATCCATAGAACAGCTGTTATAACCTAGCTAAAGAGAGGGTAGGAATCTGGCAAATTATTTTTGTGGAGTTTTATATAGCTACTCAAAATAGCTCAAAATTAAATGAATGCATGTGGATGTGTGTACAGCTAAATTTATAGACTCTCCTTAAAATGTAAGTATTTCAGGTCCAGCTGAAGTAGCGCAGAAACAGAAGTCAAGATTGTTTCACCTGCATAGCTGGGTTCATCTCTCAGGTATTCAGATATGCTTGGCACTAGTAGAGGGACTCGCCTAAGCCTCACACAGCCATTTCTTGGGGCAGTTGTGAAAATTTGTGGATTTGAGCCTTGGAGCACTGCAAAACAGGAAGGAAGCTAACAATGTAAAAAGCATTTCTTTTGGTAAGTGCTACGTCTTTCCCCATGCCAGGACCCCTCAGTGAACCAGAGCCTTCAGGACACCAGTACTAGCTACAACACAAAGCCCTTCTTAATATCTGTGGGTTTTTTTAATCTATTTTCTCTCTTCTGTTAGATATTTTTGGCTAGATCTCTAGCCAGGGCAAGCTAATGGTTTGGAGTACCTGAGGATGTAACCTCCAGTCAACAGAAATGAAGTGCCTTATTCAACTACCAGTATGTGATTCAATCTGCCAGACAGTGTATACCTGAAGTATGCATAATAAACAAAATAAATTACAAATATACCAAACTTCATTATCTGGGGTGGTGGAGAGGGAAAGGTGAGATTTCAGCCAGGGGCCAGTAGCGCCACAGCAGGGCAGGTGCTGCAGAGGCATTTCTGTCTCTGCAGGAATCCAGCGTGGGCTCTGGGGAGGTTTGGAGCTCTGCCTCAGCACTGACACCTCTGTGCCTTGTGCTGCCTCCCAGCTCATTGCAGCAACACCCTCTCGGAGGGGGCTGCCACCCTGCGATGGCCCTGCACACCCACCCTGCAGGACATGAGGTCTGCTTGGGCTTGGCGAGACTGGCAGCAGCGAGCCCCATGCTGAAGGACTTTTCCTTGCTCCTAGTCACACAGCCCTGCTGAGTCCAGATGGCTTCTCCCCCAGCGATTTGCCTTAATATAACCAGTTCTTCTTGCTCTTTCAAGTTTCACTTCCTTACTGTGTTGACTCCTCCTGATCTTGCCTTCCTCCAAGCAGAGCAGCCCCCGTTCCTCTGGATGCCCCATGCCGGACAGGCAGACCTTTGGGCCTGGAAGTCCTTTCTCATCTGTACAGGTCTGAATTCCTCTTTGTGTGTCACACCTGCTACTCGAACAGTACAGAGATCCGCAGGGGACCCTACTCAGTGGCTGCTATGGCACAGACGCTTCTGCAAGGATGAGAAATAACATTTCCGAGCCCATTTACCACAGTCTAGGAGTGCCTATGATAATCTTTTAGAAGTACTCACCCTGCAGCTGAGTACCCTGTGATTTTATCTTCTTTAATTAATTTTCAGCTTTCCATCTTACTGCAACAGTTTTGTTACCAGCCTTTGTTTTTCCAGATAAATTCAGCCTATTTCTATTTTTCAAAGTAATCTAGGTCTTTCTGCATGATATTCCAACTCCTTGCTGTGCTGGCAAAACTTCCTAAATTTATGATGTCAGAACATTTTATTAATAGAGATATATATTTAAATATTATATACTAATATAAGTTCATTTTTTGTAAATATGTCTGATGAAGTTATTACACAAGAGCACTCCACAGGCATTACTTGCAGCACTTCCCTGTGCAGAAACCTCTCTCAGCATGGTCCTTCCTTCTTCAGTAAAGCCCATGGTCCTGTTGCACTGGCCAGATCACTGCCTGCTGCATGATTGTGCTGTGCACTGCACATGCTGATTTAAATGGTAATTTCCCGCATAACACTATTGCAAATGCTTTGCCAAAGTCCAGGTTGTTACTTTATTTTTCTTTTCTTTCTCCAGGAGAATATACTATTCAGTAAACTCAGGTTACATTTTATCCCATCTACTTTCATATCCTCAACTTCTATTTTATTCAGAAATTGTCTTAACAAATTGCACAGAACTGATCACAATTGTTGAGATTACTTGTCATTTTCTTTCTGTAGGTGCTACCAGTGCTGTTCTCCAGGGAGCCGGTGCCCCTTGACAGTGTCATTTGATGTCCTGGTTACTGTGCTGCATCGCTCAGAATCGGGGAGGAACATCACCTCCTCTTGTTCCCTCCTTCCCCACCTGAACACACTATTACACTTCCAGGTAAGGACCTTCTCTCTTACCATCCATCCAGCTTTATCCCATTAATTTCAGTATCACTGTAATTACAGAAAACTGAAGTAAACTACTCATTTAGATTTGGAACTCTACTTGAATTACCTTTCATCTCTACATCTTTCTCATTTCAGAGCAATTCTGTTTTTTCCTTGTTCTCCTTTTATTTATATAGTTGAGAAGCCTCTTGTTATTTTTATTTCCTTTGCAATGCTTTACTTTCAGTAGTTCCCACTGTATTTCTACACTTTCTGACCTCCAAGTCAGTTTTCATTGCTGATCCATCTCTTTTCCCATGTCTTGTAAGTGCTTTGATTACTTAGAGTGATTAATTTTGCTTTATTTTAAAATGGACATGGGGTCCTGTGGCAAGAGGCATGTCTCTCGCATTGGGGTGTGTGGCCTGGTGTGGTGCTGAAGTTGTCCCCATCTTTCCACCATGGTGGCACTGGGAACGGGGTCATTCTCACTTCCTGGAGCAGAGGGCACAGAGAAAATCCAGAGCTCAGTAGTGTCTCAGAGATTTTTGACAGGATATATATAGGACAATCTCTACATTTCAGGACAGCTCTGGCAACCCTGGATGTCTGATCTCCCTATGAGTAACAGCCATTTTGAAGTGATTATTCATCCTGTTAGATCTGAAGCATCTCACTAGAAGTTGTTGTTTCCCCCCAACTTACTTGAAAATGTCTTTGATCTAAATGTCAAACCTTTCCTAAATTGAAGACCTTGAGTTATCTGGTCAACTTATTTTCACTAGCTGTTTCCTGGTAGTTAGTTCAATAAATAGTAACAGGTCTATTTTTGTTTATTCTTTGATTTAATTTTAACTGAGCCAGTCCATACTCGCTCACTGCAAAATTCTTGTCTATGATTAGCTCTTACATGATGCATTCCCTGCTCACCAAAACCAGGTCTTACTGCAGCTCTGCATATTGATTCTGTGGCGTTTTGATTAAGAAATCTGAGTCTCCCAATCCATTAGTATTAGGCTGTAATATTGCTGGCAGTGTTTGTTCTGCAGTTGAGGCATGGGACATGATACTTCTGTGAGAGCATTACAGAGAACGATAACCTTTCCTGATGCTATTGCTGAGGGCTGTTAGAGATGCAGTAGATCCAGCCTTTACTGTCCTTCCTCAGACTTACTTCAGCCTGAACAGATAGCCTCCCATCCACGCTGCCTTTTCTCTTTGCTTTATGAACTACTGCCTCATGGCACTACAACGTTAATCTGCTGTGATAATCTCTATTTCCACCTTTCCTGAACAGCACGTACCTTCCAAGAATTTGTGAAACACAAGCAAATCGAGTCATTTTTAGGCTAGTGTTTTCCTCAGGCCTTTCAAGTCCTTTAATCTGCACTGGTAAAGACTAAGTAGGTCTTTCTCTAACTTTTCTTAACCTTATCTTCTGCCTTAGGCTGACAGGGAATAGAGGCACATACTTTCATCTGTGCTGAATCATGCAGAGTTTCAGCAACATCCTTTCTTTTTCTTCTTGCACTGAAGTTTACTGTGAGATCCCAACAGAAATAACAATGCTAACCATTTTTTCTCTTTCTTGCTCTCTTGCACCTTTTTTAAAGCCTAGTTTCCAGATTTAAAAAAAAAAAAAAAAAAGGCAGTAAAGTCTTCCCTTAGAAACCTGTTTGCCTTGTATGAGGAACAGGTATTTCAGGGTCTTTATTGGGAATACCTGAGCTGTACCAATACTATGCTAATGGTCACCGCCCCTCTGGTGGAAAGGAGTGCTGTTAGCACAATCACCACGTATCATCCCTGCCTGAGGCATGCCAGAGACACCAGCCTCCTTGGTTTTTCCTCATCCTTTATTGTGTACTCCACTACTCCACTATCCATCTACTATGAGTCACTCACAAACCTAACCTAATCATGACAAACACATGAAGAACTAATTTGCAGTTCATAAGATGAAGTGGATTGAATAATGAAGGCGATGCTTCCACTAACTTGTTTTGATTTGTATGTGTTCAGACAAATTTTGAAGTCAACAGGGAAGTATATACAACTTGCTGAGCTCAAATATTTCCTGGTTATTATCTTCCCTTTTCTAATAATCAAATTATTTGCCAGTAACAACAACCAATAACAAAAGATGTATACCATGTTGGCAGATGAAATGGTCATTTGATTTCCAATGGGTGCCTGTTGCTAGGTAGATCCTCAACAGCATTTCTCTTCTTCAGATCTACCTGTTTATGCAGTCTTTATGATTTACCATCTCACAGAGAAGAATCCATTACAGTTTCTGCAAGTAAGCTAGATGCTACATTAGATAACCAAGTTTCCTAGAGCTATTAGCCATATATATTCCAGATAAATTGTTTTCTTCATGTTATGAAGTCAAAGTAAACCTGCTAAAACATTGACAATATATTAATATCTTTAAATTCCTATTAAGCTCCATTTGCATGCAGCTCCTCCAGCTGGGAGGAGACTGAGTCGAACAGCTCAAGGAAGTAAGGTTTCTAACATCCTAATGCAAAACAGTGCAGGGCCATATTGTGAAAGTGAAGCTCGTGTGCCATGAAGAAAGTAATGTTTTATTGAATCAAGAACTTGATGTCAATGGTGCTTTTCAGTTGCAGAAGCCTGTTGTTTATTACAGTAGCACGTTTTGTGTAAGTTCCTTCCTGATTTATGATGAATCACATTGATAGACTTCTAGTCTATAACACCGCCATCACAAACAATAATTTATAACAGCTTCAGCTCGGCTCTTTCAGTGCTGGTTTTCAAGGACTAGAGCCAAGTTCTATTCACCAGAAGTAAATCTGGGAGGAAGTTCACTTACCATGAATATTAATTAATGTTTATATACTATGGTTTATTTTGTTAAGCAGTGATTTAATTCAGAACATTCAAACTGGTGCTGTATGGGTGAAAAGAACCAGCAGCCATGTGCTCAATTCATTTCAGAGATAAACCTTGTTCCATTCATTTTCTTTTATGGTGAAACTTGAAAACAAGCTTTAGTAAACGTGGCAGAAGGGAGAGTGCATAAGCCAGTGACAAGTGGTGCTTCTCTGTTCTCTGTAATTATGCAATAAAGAGATGTTCAGCTTCACCTCCAAGTCCTTCTCCTGCATGGCACTTCCTATGCAATGGAGTGAACCTCTTCACTTTGCTACATTCTTTTTATTCAGACTAATCATCTCCTTGCAGAGATACTAGTGGAAGTGGTTGAGACTAAGGGGTATAGAATCATCTTGACGCTGAAGAGCATTCAAGGAAGCTGAGTGCATGACTCCCCATCAGAATGAGAGAAAGTTACACAGCAGAACCGTGTTTTTCTTTGTCTGTAAGAAAAACAAGAATGGCCAAGTCATTACAAGATCAGTAGCATGCTTGTATATTTCATGTTATAGCATATAAAGGTATTCTCTTGTTTTATATGTTGCTAATACAAAGCCTGCACTCGTTTGTGATCCCTGAAAAACTTTTGGTTTACGAGATTATGCTGTCAAAAGCGTTCACATCAATTTGTGATATGAGTAACAACCCCACTGGCGGAGTGGTAGCACCAACAAATCTCTTTTCTGGTATCAGCACTTCCCTCCCTGAAAGTATAACCCCAAAGGCCAGTACTCCTCCTCATTGAAGTGGGCTGAATGTGAATGGGTGATGCTGTTACCCCCTGCACCAGATGCCTGGGCTGCCTTTGCAGCCAGGTTGTGCTTCCCAAACAATGCAGCCAGTGCTTTCCTCACATTCACAACAGAGTGGTGTGGCAGTGCTGCTGTACAGCCTCCCTCTCTGCTCCTGTCTCTCATGTACCATCAGGTGTGGCTGGCTTTCCTCTTCCTCAGGCTGCTCCACAGGGCCACCTCCTTGCTGGATCAGCACAAAAATTCTGCGCTCACACAACACAAACAGGCTTTCAGTCTTCCAGTCTAGCCACTCTTCCTAAAAAGCCAACCCCAAGTATAGTCATCTTTCCAGCACCAGACATGGGTTCCCAATGCATGCCCATCCCCAGAGCCTCTTGGGTCCAGGTCTTCTTCATAAGAGGGTGAAGCAGCTGCAGTCCTGATAGCTGGTGACAGTCGTGCTGGGAAGCCTCTCTTCCCACCAGTCCACGTGCAGAGCACAGGCCCTCCTTGGCCACCCCCTTACAACAGGCTTTTTAAAGGGCCTCTTGCTCACTGCAAGACTTCAGTGGATTCCACAGACTAAAGAGAGAGCAGAATGTTACCCATTGTATTTACTATCATGTTTGTTTTGGGAGCTAAATTATTCCTCCTAATTCTGCAAGCAGTGTAATACACTGTCTCAGTAATGGAAAGCATATGAAAGCAAGCAGATGGTGAAAGCAGAAAAAAACCCAAGCATGTCCTGATAATGTAGTAAGCAAGTTCATTTTTTTGGCATTAGACTTTCATAACCAAGGCATGGCGATAACAAGTACAGACACATTTTTAGAGCACAGTTCATCAAAAAATATAGCCAGTTTCATTGCAGGGCAATGGAAGATTACTTTTTGAGACTTCTATATAGATAAAAGCTAGATGTGAATGTTGCAGAATTAGATCCATCATTTATTATTGCTAGCAGCTGAGTGACAGAAGAGATACTGGTCAGAGCGATTCCATCACAGCTCCTTCGATCTCTCCTATCATTACAAATGTAGTCTTTCACCCATTGATTTGCAAATATGCAGCCATCCTGCATTCCAGAAATACCACAGGCACTTCGATATAGGTTGTTATCCCAGTGGGCAAAACTGAAAATTCAAAATATTTTTGTTTGCTTTATAAGTATGCAGTCTCCAGCTTGAAATTTTGAAGTTCAAGGTTGTTGTCTCTTGAATCCTTGTGTGTGTGTGTCTATCTGCAGTCTGGGAAGCTCACAGCCTGGCTGCAGCAGCCCCTTGCATCTCCTGCCCATGTGGCCCAGCCTTCAGGGGTGGAGGGGAGAACAGCCTCTGCAGGAAACACTCCCATTTGTTGAGCTAGTCTGAGAAAACTGAACCAACCTTGACTCGCTGGCTGAGCAAAAGGCCCTGAAATGTGGTTTCTGGGGAGGACACTATCCAGCCTGATGACCTCCAACCTGCATTTCTAAGTCTCTCAGGACAAAACATGGGCAGAAACAAGGCGAGATTTACTGCTTATCATTTTAAGATTCTTCAAAGAAGGGATAAATTAATCTTTTTTATAATTTCCATTTGGAGCAGTGAAGCCACATCTTTATGTACCTGCAACATGGGCATTCCTTCAGCTTCCAGGAGTTCTGGTTTCAGATGCAGCAAGGGAGGAGGAGCCACGAAAGGCACGGCTGCAGTCATGAGAACGAATGCCTGTGTAAAATTGAGGGAATAAACCCAGATCTGAGCACGTCAATGTCTTCTGTGGATAAAAGGGGTGAGGAGAGACAACCCCATTTCTCATTAAAGCATATAATTGGTTACAATGCTCTTTTTTCACCATGCAGTAACACAGCATACAAATACAAGGGTTTGGGTTTTTTTAAACATTTCATATGCATCTGGTTCATTCCTGACTTGAAGAAACAAAGGCAAAAGAGTCTTTTTGATTGCTTGATCCCTCTGAGGACCCTGTGCTTGCTGCTTCCTGAGAAAAGTTGTCTCCCTTTATCTTTTTTAGTAATGGCTTGCTGATTTAACCTCCCAGGAGATAATGTTTTTCTCTTCCGAATTTCTTTCAGTATTTCTGGGAGGTGGCAAGTGGCATCATTCAGATTTCTTTGATATCCTTGTGTCCTCTTAATTTCATTACCCAGGCAGGATTTGGAGCAGGGAGGAAATGGGATCAACACCACGCCCCAGGTCCCAGCTGTTTTCCTGCTCCTCTGCCTGTGCTGCCCTCTTTTCGTGATGCCACCTCCCCTTGCCAGGTCTCGGCGAACAGGGTACAGCAGCCAGGTGACCTGGGGCCACCTTTGTTGCTGGGACCACGTGGCTTTGGCAGCCCGAGCCAGGGCAAAGCCTGAGCATTTCTGCTGCAGAGCCTCGGGCAGGGACTGATCTGCTCAGCTGAGGACGGACCCTGCATACCCAGCACAGACCCCCAAGCCAGGCTGGGAGCTGGGTGGGGATGGGCTCAGCTGAGTCGCTGGCTGCAATAGCTGGCAGGGAGCTGGCCATGGGTCACGTTGGCATGTCGCTTTCTTCTGCTGCGCTGCCTCTCTGTAATCCGTGAATCTCTTTTAGGGCAGGAGCCTGAGGTCCTTCCTGCAGTGAAATAAGATGTTGATCCCAAATTGTTTAGACTGAGGTCATCCAGCCTGTTTTCAAAGAAAAGGTTTGCTCTCTGTGAGTAAATCTCCCTCTTAATTTTTGCTTGACAATCTCACAGCAACTGGCTTTAGATACAGTGTCTGTATGTAACTGCTCTTTTTGGTGCATTTCCTGTAATGAGCCATAACACGTGTTGTGTCTTTACACACCTCAGAACAATGCTAGGCAAGCATGAGGAGATCTTTCTAACAACTAGGGAATATGCAGCTTTTCACAGCTCACCCAAGCACTCCTGGCTGATAAGCCTGGCTGCTGTAGGATGTTTTCTGTATTTTTAGGATCAGAGGAAAAGTGAAAAAAAGGTGGGAGGCATATCTGAATATTTTAAACAGCTAATTCTGATGGAAACAAGTCATATGGAGGACATTTCTCGGATGGGGAGGCCTGAGGACATGTGTTTGTGGAGCTGTAATGCTGTCCAGAGAAGAAAGTTCAGTGAGAAGTACAGAGACCCAAACTCTATACTCCTTCCCATCTCTGGGCATCCTTAAGCAATTTGATCAGTTTCTCGTGCCGGCAAGCTCAATGCCAGTATATCCACAGCCATGCTCAGACATTTTTATTCACAGTAAGTGAATTAAATCCACAGCAGCACTGTGCATACCTTGCACCTGTGTATAACTCAGTGCATTCTTTGCTAGGGGAGGGTTGCGATTTTTTCTGAGAAGGAAATTAGCTCTATCCTCGCCAAAACCAGAACAGGGAGCAAAGCGCAGTACATGCATTGTGAAAAGCTGTTACTGACCACAGCACAAGCAGCATCTCCATAGCTGGGCAGCTGTCCTGGTTTGGCTAGGATAGAGTTAATTTTCTTCTCAGTAGTTAGAAGAGCCGTGTTTTGGTTTCAGTTCAGACTTGGACTTGCTTTGGGAACATCATTGATAAAAGTACCAATGTGATTAGTTGCTGCTGGAGCTCAAGGCCATCGTGTTTGGCTGGTTCACAGCCACATTAGGACTGGGAGGGAGAAGTGTAGTGAATAGCAAAGCCCAAAACTGGCATTTGGACGTGCCAATGAAATATTCCATATCATATCCCGTCATGTTTAGTGTATTATCCGGGTTTAGTGTATTTGGCACGAGTTTTCTCTTGGGCTCTCGCTCTTCTTGCGGTTTCGGTTCGAGATTGTTGCTCCTCCAGGATCGTTATCTGGGAACGGGCTGGGTGGTAAGCAGTTGTATTGGGTTATCACTCATTTGCATATCTTGTTACTCTTATCATTATCACTACTATTTTAATATTAGTTGTTTAGGGGGGTTTTAAAGTTTTCTTTTATTTCTATTATTAAACTGTTTTTATCTCAACCTACAAGCCTCCTAATGCTTGCCCCAGCCCTCTCCCCTGTCCCCTGGGGGCGGGGGAAGTGAGTGAACGGCTGTGTTGGCTGCTGGCCAAGGGCTGGTCCAGTGAAACTATCACAGCAGCCAATGTGCTCTCCTTCAGTCTGACTGCCCACATGCTCCTGAACTACCCTGCTAGAAATGACCTAGTCCCAGGGGCTCAGAAAACATCTCTCTGATGAGTAAGATTTTTGCAGCTTTTCTGATTTTTACCTGAAGTAATCCAGCCTGCACTAGCTAACAGGCGTTTTTCAGAAGGGCCTTCAGGCTGAGTCCCTCGTGTTTCGGTAACAGAGCTGCACTGTTATTCAACATGTTGCATTTTCCAGAAATAGACAGTTCCAGGAAAATATAGCTGGATGTTTTTGGCCAGAGGTACTGATTCCATCTTTGGTTTTAGTCATGAGCAAAGATCTTGTTGTAGTCCATCCTCCCAGTGCAAGGATGAGCCCCTGAGGAAGACTGCATGGCTGGAAAGCATGCTTGCTGGGCAAAATATCATGTGCATCTTTGTTGAAAGATCATCTAAGTCTAATTCCAGCTTCGGCAGGTAACAGCAGTGCCCTTGATTTACACCAAACCCTCGACAGTGCCCAATGCTAGCACCAACTCCACAGCCCTGGACCATGTTACACTGTACAGAGGTTTTTGTCTGCACATAAGTCAGGAAATTCCCAGTTATAGTTTCCACAACAACCATAAAGCCAGGTATACTGAATGAATACTGTAAGTTAAAACTCTGAAATTCGCTCTACAAGTATTTCTCAGCAGGCACATGTGGAGCCCCACAGCACAGCAGGTTGGGAGGTGCTGCCTGCAGCCTCCATGCCTGCCCCTGCAAAACCCGAGCACAGCTGAAGGAAGGGTTTGGGGGTAAAACCTTTCAGCAGCTGATGCCAGACATCAGATGTTCTGGGCTAGCTGTGAAGTTTCTGGTGACCTGAGGCTGTAATCTGGTATTGGAGAAGGTGGCAACCCACGCTGTACATCAGAGCCAGTGAGCAGCGGGTGCCTGCTGAATGCCACAGCAACATGGGCTAACCAGCATCCTCACACAACGTTGTATTTTCTGCTCTATTTACTGCACGTAAGTGGCCTTCATTGCTTTGGTAGCTGAGGGCTTCACATTTGTTAATGTGTTTATCTGCACAGCATCTCTGTGAAGTAGGTAAGAACTGTTATCCCCATTTCACAGGGAGGATTGAACCAGCAAGAGGCCAAACATCCACCCCAGGGTCTCAGAGAGTCTACAGCAGAGTCTGGGCCTCCCAAGTCTGAGGATCACAACCTAATTTTCCAGTAGTGACAGAATAGGATACAGAACGAAAATTTCGTGGGTAAATAAGTGTCAACACCTGCTGGCTGGAAACCACAGGCTGTGACCTCCCATCTCTGCCAACATTCGTATTTTTCTCTGTTATTTCAAATATTTTATCAAAGCATCATCTCCTCTAGTTTAAACAACAATCCCATTTGCTCTTTAGAGTTGTACTCTGTGGGGGAAAAAGTTAACAAATTTTATTATTCCCAGTGCTTGGGCCCAGATACAGAGGGGTGGATGCGCTGGAATTGGGACCCCTCCATCCCACTGCCACCCAAGCCTGCACTCTCCACATGCAGCCACACAGCATGAGAGCCACCACCAGCCACACAGCCCCTTCCCACCCATGACGGGGCTGTGGTCCTTCCCCCAGCACAGGAACACAGCTATCTCTGTAGTGTGGAGGAACTGTGTGACCTCAGTGGCATCACTCCAGAGAAATGTTAATGGAAGACAAGAGAAAAAACTGGCCCCCATCTTCCAAGCTGATCCACTGCAGGGAAAGATCCAAGCTCTCACCTCTGGATACGCTGTCTCTTAAAGCAGGCAGCAGTTTGGATCTCTGTCTCCATTTCAGTCCTGTGCCTTTATAAAAACCCAGGTATTACTGAAAGAACTACTCATGTCTGCTTTGGCATGTGAAGAATGCGTCACTTGCCTCATTGCTTCAAAAGCAATAAATCTCTCTTTATCTTGATGGCCACTTAGTAATGAAAACCAGTGGCCGCATCAGTTATCTGAGAGACGCTAAATGACAACTTGCTCCACGCTTTATACAAATCAGCCAGATAGCTTCAAAGCCCTTATCAGTTCTACGTGGCTGGGTATATCCAGAGTGGCCAAAACAGCCCCATCCTGCCGCCGGCCAAACAAGGACACACGGGAATTTCTGAGTCTCCACTGTGACTAGACACAGCATCCTGCAACAGTTTATGAACAAACAGCAACTATATTTAATCACGCCTTCAATTTTGGTAAATGTCCCATCCAGCTATCTCAAAGCATTTCACAACCTCGTCCTTCTCCTGACTCGGGTAATCACTGCAGTGGGTAAGACCCTTTCACAGGGATTTGCTTGTGTTTTCCATTTTCCACCTGCAAATTAGGAAGAAGGCTATTCAGCCACCTTTGTAAAGGGCTTTGGGAACTCTGCAAGGAGAGTGCTATTTAGGTATCAGATCTCTGTAGCAGTATGTCACACCGAATTCAGCTGGGAAATGGCTGGCTCTGTTGTCGCAGCACTCGCTGAGGACTCAACTCCCAGATGTGTTAAGACTCAGTGTGTGACTGAGTCTTTTTGCACCTTCATGCCTCACCTGTAAAATGGAGACAGTAATGTTTCTCTGCATTAATGTACATTAATGGTACTGAGATAATCACCAAGCAAATACCTGAAACAGAATAATTCTGCAATAGCTGCACACACAGCATCCATTTGCATTTGTGCTCAGTGGACTACTGAAGGACTCAGACTATTAACACCTTGATTCTAGGGGGAAATGGCTGGAGACTCAGACCATACCCAGACATCCAGGTGTTGCTGAACTTCATGGGATGCAGTGTCCAAATCTGGGCTTGAATGTAGATTGCATAGCTAATCCCTACTTAATTTATAATAGTCCAAACCTCAACGTGAACTCCAACCACTGACATACTAGAAATCTGAATCTGGATTTGGCTGCCTGTTTTGTAGTTTGGGTCTATGTCTCCAAATTACCCCATTGTCTGCTTCAATATACTCTGAAGCTGGAGATTTATTTCTACAGGAGGCAGGGAAACATATTATGTTGCCAAACTACTTCCAGTCTTTGCCAGAATCACAAGTCAGGGGATGGTGGGTAAGTCTTATGATTTCCATCCTACAATCTGAACCAGATGGGCTACCCTTGCAGCATAAACATTTAAGCAAGAAAAGCAAAAAAAAAAAAAAAAAAAAAAAAATTGGCATAAAAAATTATGTTTTCTGATTAACTGGTTTATTATGATTTACGTATTTACGTTATTTAATGAGATGTGCATAAAGCTAGTTTACAAGATAACTTGATCACTGCATTTGATTCATCCTGATAAAACGCGGACGTTTTGTTTTCTCAGGAACAAGGAGATGACCACAGAATAATACAGTGGTTGTGCTTATTAGAAACATAAAGCTCTCAGCCTGCAGAAGGAAACACTCTCTCATAAAGCTCATGTTAAATTAATCCAAATATACAAACAATTAAATGTGATCCAGCAAAGCCATGTTACTAATATCAGTCCAGGTGAGATTAATAGAACAGAGCACAAACTTTGGCAAGTGAGAAAGAGGGGGGGATTATGAGGAAATCTCTGGCCAGGGTTCTCCATCCCTCTCAAGGCAGAACAGCCAAAAAGCTCTTGTCCTCTCGCTGTACAACACTGCAGTCCTACTGCTTGTATGAGGTATAGGGGCTAATAAGTGTGAGGTTTCCTTCTTTGCTTTCACTTCATTTTGATACAGGTATCAGGGGTTTTTTTAAATGTATTGAACTTGCAGCTGGCATATAGGACTAAGAGGATGGTAGTAAAAATCTCTCTTCTGTTTATTTACTCTTTACACACATGAAAGACAAGACAGTATCAGAAGCGGAGAAAACAGAGACTCAATGAATCAGATGCCATTCATCTCAGAACTGGAAAGTCAATGAAATAACTAAGACACTGGAAAAAAAAATGTTGCAATTAGAATGGCTGATTGGTGAGTGCCCTGTGAAGGCCAGTGTATAATCCATCTAACAGGAGCCTTGCTAAAAACATTGCTGGAAGGACAATGGACATTTACTGCGTCCAGTTCTGGAGCCCCCAACATAAGAAAGACATGGACCAGTTAGAACAAGTCCAGAGAAGGGCCACCAGGATGATCCAAGGGCTGGAGCACCTCTCCTATGAAGACAGGCTGAAAGAGTTGGGGCTGTTCAGCCTGAAAAAGAGAAGACTCCGGGGAGATCTTATAGCAGCCTTCCAGTACCTGAAGGGGCTACAAGAAATCTGGGGAGGGACTTTTCATAAGGGCAACTAATGACAAAACAAGGGGAAATGGATTTAAACTGAAAGAGGGGAGGTTTAGATTAGATATTAGGAAGAAGTTCTTCACTGTGAGGGTGGTCAGACACTGGAACAGGTTGCCCAAGGAAGCTGTGGCTGCTCCTCTCTGGAAGTGTTTAAGGCCAGGCCGGATGAGGCTTTGAGCAACCTGGTCTAGTGGAAGGTGTCCCTGCTGATGGCAGGGGGATTGGAACTAGATGATCTTTTAGGTCCCTTCCAATCCAAACCATTCTATGATTCATTCTATGATTCTATGACCCAGATCTACCTAACTGGGAAATGCAAAGCCAGATGAAGTTACATGGGAATTTCAAAATGCCGACTTGCAGGACGAACGTGTAGCCTCAGCAGCACACAGCGAGTTAGCACGAGACCAGAGCAGTCCCAAAGCTGCTCTTCCACAGCCCTGGGCACCACTAGAGTTAAAACTGCCATCACCTGCTCAAGCCGAGTCTTGGGAAGCTGCCAGGCACAGCCGTCAAGCCAGCTGCAGCCCCAAGTTTTGACAAATCCCAAAGTAACAGAGATTAAGAGATTAAAGGTCTGATTTTCACTCTTTTGACTTTATGCGTGTGCTGCTCTACCCAGGACTGAAGCATCCCAGCAGCCTAACACCTCTGTGGTGGATCTGGGGATGGGGCGGCTGGATTCCCTGAGCTGGCAAAGAGCTCCGGGAGATCTGCTGGGGCAGCTGCAGAAGCCACTCACAGCAGTGCGGTAGCACTTTTTGACTGCTCCTCAGCCACAACAAACTGGGATGCTCTACATTTTTAATCAATTTTTATGCTAAAAAAAGTAGATGTGCTTGAACCACCTGAGAAAGTGGTCTGGGCTGAGCTGGGTTACCTTTTGCTGAAGGGGACTGGTGCTGTCACACAGGGCACAATGGTGCCTCAGCAGTGTCACACCAGGGACTAAAATCCTTAAACCCCCCAAATTAGATGCAGGAAGCAGTGAGCTCAGCAGCATGGCAGGAAGGCAGCATGGAGGGGGAGCCTAAGAAGGATGTGAAGAAGTGAGAGAACAAGGGAGAGAGGGGAAAGGCATGGGGAGCAGATACCGATGTGAATGAGGAGGCAGAGTGAGTACCCCTTTGCCCCAGGTTAGGCCCAGAATAGCCAGAAAAACTGTCTGAATCTTAGTGGTTGCAACCAAGGTAACACCTGTAACTACTGTGTAAATTCCAGAATGATTGATCAAAGAATTTGAAAGGAAAACTAGTTTTACAAAGCATTGCAGACTACCACTCTTCCCAGTGATCCTCTCAGACAGACAGGTAGGACTAAGTTTGGCAGTACCAGAACAGCTTCATAAATGTTTTCTGGTAGTTTTAAGTTATTCCAAAATCTGCCTTTGAATAGTCATCAGTCTTTTTTTCCACTGTCCATAAAGCATATGCTGTCTTGGATCCTAGTTGCATGAGGTTAACAGGTGACCACCTTCTTATTTTTTGCTTTCAGCCTTTCAGCATTTCTGCCACTGAAGATCAAGTTGAAAAAAATCTTTGTGGCAGATTTGGCATTGTCTGTAATAATTTATGAATCTGATGTGTTGACATGTTTATTGTGTGCATACACTGAGCTACTTCCATAGCTGGATTGTCAAGACAGGTACCTAGGAGAGAGAAGATGGACACAGGCATACATTTTTGAGGAAACACTTGGGAAACAAAGCAAGTGCCCTTCACTGTGATGGTTTGGCTGGGGCCCTGCTCAGCTCACTGGAGAGATTTCCCTGGGAGGAATGTGGGTGCCTGGAAAGCAAGACATGAAAGACCCCAGAAAATGTAGAGAGGACCCCTTAAACAGAAGTTTCTGAAAGCAAACCCCCCAAAGGGGTTGAAAGTGATCAGATCTGTAGATGTTTAACTTAGTAGACATTGGCAAGACTAACAGATAAAGTGGATAAAAAATATTTTTTAACCAACATGCTTTATTTCGATGGTTAAATGGCTCTTCTGTTTTAAAAGTGTTGTTTAGGTCATGCAGGAAGGCTGAAGGTCTCTGTTCTCACCTACACGTGTGAACTTGGAGAATGCACGGGGTATGTAGGCTGGAGCTTGCTGTAAGTGTGCAAGACTCTGATTATTCCATCCACTGAAAGGCAGAAGCTCAAGGTCTGACACAAGCAGAAGGTAAGTCAGAAAGACCATTGACAGCCAGAGATACAGCAGTAACCGTAACACCATCATCTTTCTTATAAGTCCTCACACATAACTGTACTAATGACTTTTATTAAAGCATTTAAGCCTCAGCATTCAAGTGATTCATATTTTTTACAAAAAACCGTCCCATTAACACAAAGTACAAGCCGAAACAAAGTTAATGAGCCCTAATACTTCCAGGATAATTCAAAGTTTAAGGGTGATATTAACAAAAATAAAATAAGGAAAAGTGGAAAAAATCCAGTTTCATTGTCCACCAGAGAACCCGAGTTTTATCCTTTTGGCTCATAAAATTAAATCTATTGCTCAAGTGACTCTTACACTGTTATTAAAGTAGTACAAGAACACATATATGTGCATAATTAAGTACCCCTATGTGACTGTAAAAGGTCTGCCAGGCTGTCCATGGGGAATGCAAGTGGGACTTGATTCATAAGCATGAAAGAGGGAATGTATTTACCGTAATCTCCCTGTATTTCACTGCTTTGTCTGGGGCTCAGCCTTACATGGTGGAGTGGTCGGGTGTACAGCACTGGAAACAGGAGTGTTTTGGTACAGGGTCTGGGCCATGTGTCCTGTACATCTGAAAGGCAATAGTAAATTGACCTGGAACTGCATAGGTGAGCATTTGTCCTATGAGAAACTTAAGTATAACTCAAGTCAGGCACGCAAAAAACTGAGTCACTAGATATATTAGGTATATATGAATATTTAGACAATTTTTTTTTTTTTCCTTCTGGTTTTGCACTGTCAGATATAAATGGCAAATAGGTAAGTGGAAAAAAGTTACTGACACCTTCCTGCCCTTGAAAACACGTGATCTGGCTTGAAGCACTGGCATTTTTATCTCTGTGTTCAAATGAAGAGACTAAGTATGTCAAGAAACAAAAAGGGTAAACAGGACAGCTATAAAATGCCATTTTGGAAGTGACGAGTGAGCAGTTAGTATGGTGACCGATTTCCTTCCACAGTTATGTTCATTCTCATGTGGCTCCCACTACCCACAATACCTGGCCTGGGATAAACAGGCCTTGATAAACAATTTTGGAAGTGAAAAAAGGGAATGGGTAACAACATAACCCAATGGAGTTGTGGAGCAAGGCACTGTGCACATCTCCTGCAACACCTCCTAACTCTGCTCCTTGGTAAATAATTACATGGTGCTACAGTAAGTCCTTGAAGAGAACAGAGGGTTTTATAGCAGGACCTGCAGCTACTTTGTAGATGCAGTCAAGCTCCTTGTGAACTTCCTCCCCCCTGGGACTGGAGCCATTCCCAAGAGGGATCCCTGTGGCAAAGTGCCTCTCATCTGTCCCCGGAGCAAGCACGGTTTTGTGCTGAGAGCAGAGAGGAGGCAGAAGGGACATTTTTTTCTTGAGGTAGGAGAAGAGTCACCTGTGCCCCAGGGCTGCTCTGGGGGCTGTAAGCTTTCTGGCCAAGAGGCCAGAAATAACCCAGCAGCTGCCAGCTGGAGAGCCTGGATTTACAGACTCTCCAAGAAAACAAAGCTTAATGAAAAACTTGAAGGAGTATTAGACAAAATGGACTGACGTGGATGTGGGAAAACATTCTACAGCATAAATCATAAATTCTCCCCTGGCTGGAGAGGGGTAAGAATTTAATCTCCATTAATTTCATCCAGCAGATACAGATAACAAAGCAGCCTTCTACATGGGAGAGTTAACAGTGCTAAGATTGATACGGAGAGACAAGATGCACTTGGAGACATACGAAAAATGCATCTCTGAGAAATATTCCACTATTAATATTTTTCCCTTGCAAATGTGGGTCTTCTAAAACACTCTTTTCTTTAGGAAGGATTTAAATGAAGAGGAGGTGGGAAGCAGAGCTACAAAGAATGTAAGAAAGCCTCAAACACATGAGTGGGAGGAAGGAGGAAGAAATGAAAGAATAATGAAGCTTGCATCACTGGGAGCAAACAACAGAAGGGAAATGCATGCACTTGTGGCTAAATTTTGCAGGAACTTAGGCTGAGGTTTAAAACTGCTGTGGTTAGCATAGATACAGGCACAGAGTAATTCAGACGAGCTGATCAAAGGATGAAGAAATGCTACTACTGACTGACTTCATTAGGAAAATTACCTGGCTTAGAGTTAATGGGTAAGCACGGGAAAAAATGCTTTTTTTATAACGTTGATATGGAGCAGCCCTGCAAAGGGTAACTGGCACCTGCAGCGTCTATGATGATGATGCAGTTTGGGTTTTCCTTGAATGGGGCCAGGATTTGGCCTTTGTGCAGACTCTTGTTGGCATCTGCAGGGTTTCCATATGTGGCGATGTTGCAAACATATTAATATTTTTAAAAACAGTTAACAGATGTCTTGTTATTAACATGGTGCCTGGAGTCTTAAGCTCTAGCTGCATCGATAGATGAGCCCAAATGCTCAGCTACTCTTGGGGTATTTTCATTAAAAATAATTGGGTGTTTCTAATTCAAGGGCATCTCCAGCGGCCGTCACGCCAATGGCTACCCATCTGAACTAGGAAATGAGCCTGGAAAAGGATCCCAGGGTTGGATTTATTCCACACCTTCCCATTTTTTGTCAGTGCTTTGCTGTAAGGGCACTGTTAGGCATTCGGTGAACAGGGCTGATCTCTCCTGCTGCAGTCTTCGGCATATTGCAGAGCAGTCACTGGAAAACTTTCAACTGAATG
>NW_010306903.1:0-1276 GCF_000700745.2 Antrostomus carolinensis | reverse complement strand
AATGCTGTGGCATGGGAATGCCTCTGTCTCCATGTCTCCCTGTCACCAAAACCACCTAGAAGAGGAAAACTAACTTTGCTCAGAAGACTCCAGGGTTTTATATTCTGTTTGGAATAAACTGAGCCATCCATCCATTGAAGAGGCATCAGGGAATCAACAGTAGGTTATGGCCATCTGCACAGGCGAGCGGTGCCCAGGGATATAGCTAGGACCAAGGTGGGGGCAGGGAGAAGTTTCATGCCAGCAATTTTTACGAATGAAAGGACAGATCTGCTACTTCAACCCATCCTGGCTTTCAAAATCCATCCTGAGACAGCAAGAAAAAAGGGCAGAGGAACAACGTTTCCATTCCCTTCTACCAGTAAAGCTGTATTTGGTACAGATACAGAAAAACATTAATTTTCGTTTCAAATCTTATCATCAAAATTCAGAGTTGCTACTTTTTGCATATTGTTGACCTCCAAAGGGTGCAGTATACTGGTGCAGAACCTCGATTTCTTTGTGTCACTGCCACACCAAAGCATGTTGGGTCTGGAGTTGGGACCCCTGTACAGCTGAGTAGTGGAATTTGGGTAGGCATGAAAAAGGGTTGGCAGGACACAGCTCTCATTCTGCCCTCTGTCCAGACTCAGTGACAAGGAAAGGACTTATCCCTTGGGGGAAAAAAAAAATCTCATCCCATCCCAATCCCACATTATGGCAAAATAAATCTAAACGGATAAAGCTAAGCTTTTCATGTAATCACTACAGCAATTGCACGTACCTTGAGTTGTCACTCTGCAGGGTTGGTTGGAGAAAGGTAAATTTACAATGAATAATTAAATGCCCTTTAAAGGCTTGACAGTTCCCTGGGCATGTGGCAGGGCTGATGGTGCCAAGCTGAGACCCCTGCCAGCCTTTGCACTCATGGACAGGTCTCACTTCACCCAAAGCTCCCTCTCACTTCGTTTCACAGGAGCAAGTCAGGAGTGGCAGCAGGCAAAGGCCGGGATGAGGGTTGCAAAGGGGTAGAGGAGTGGGAAGGAGGAAGCAGGGTGCACCCTTGGTACTTGAGCTGCCCGGGCCTGGGGAGTTGTCTCCGTTATTTGACTGCACAGAAGACAGTACACCGAGGTGCCGGGCCTCGGCTGAACCTCCTGGCCAGTAAGAGAATAACAAAAACCACCAGTTTAGTTCTGCACGTCTCAGTTTTCAGTACACACGTCTGGCTCTAGTGACCCGAAGGTCGCTCACGGTTGCAGCGTGACGGCCGAGGCAGCAGCCGAGGTGGGCAGCG
>NW_010306902.1:6894-17630 GCF_000700745.2 Antrostomus carolinensis | reverse complement strand
CTATTTATTATATATTATATCTATAATATATAATTAATTTAACTATTTTAGGAGTAAAGTTTAGTCAATTGAATAAATATGATTATTACAATCAAAACAAAACAAGAAAATTATATAATAAAGTCTGCTTTATAGTACGTTGAAAATTGTGAGAAATTCATAGCGGTGATGAGTCTGAAAGCATTATTCATATTTATTGATGCATTGCTCTCAAGACAGTTCCTTTGGTTTCATGGGGCATGTCTTATTTATTCAGAGTATAATCTCTAAAAATAAGACCCAAACTACAGTTTGCACATGTAAGCAAAAAACTCTAGAACTGCAGGTTCCCTGACACTGAAGTTTGAATACTCACTGTGGTTTCTGCTCTTAGGAAAACACCAAAGAGTTGGCACTACTTTAATTCTGTATTTATGTTGCTGGATTTTTTGGCAATAAATATATTTATACTACTGACAGACCAAATTCTCCAAAGTTTGAATAACTAACAAAAAAATCCACTCTACTTTCATGAGACTATCATTCACAGTATTCTTCTAAATCTCAATAGGGTTTTTCAGATAGTGTAAACATTACGCTGTTTATCGCTATTATAGTAAAAATAAAATTTGATTTTCAAGTCACAGCAGATGTAAGTTGAATCTAGTTTAGCTCTTTTTCTAAATGCCTTGGGCATAAATAGGCAATCGATCATATTTAGTCAATATGTTGTTCAGCCATGCAGATTCCCACGTCCATAATTCCAGCCTTATTCAAGTCGTCTTTAGTCTCAGTACATTCTTCATTGATTTTTTTTTCATCCAAAAAAGGCACAGAATTAAATAAGTGGTACATGTCAAAACTCGAAAATAAAAATTTAGAAAAAAAAAGGTAACAATGTCCTTTGACTACCATTATATCAAATCTATTTCACTTTTTAAGGTTTGGAACAAGTCTTATTAGTTGTCTGGATCTCATTCTCACTGAGAATGTCCTACTGGGATTATAGGAACTGACTTCAAAAGTAGCAGAATCAAGTACCAATTGCTCACTTTAACATACTCATTAGAGCACTAATATGTGCACAAATATGTCATGATGCAAAAGTGCAGGTCTTTATACACATTTTCCATCTACATCCAAAATAGCAGGTAGAATGGATTTACATATTAATTCAAAGCCTCCAAAAGAACAATTCTGGGGATCGCAGTCACATGTAAATGTTGATTATTCTTTCTAAAATGTTAAAGTGTGACAAAATGACTCCTCCTGTCAGTCTTTTCATTGTCTAGGTTGGCACTGAATAAACATGAGCAGAGTTGTTTCAGTTTGTTTGAAAACTATTGAAAAATGTAAATAACCATTGAGCTTAGAATAAACAGTTGAATGTGGCATTTACTTTTGTTTTAAATAGCTTGAAATGATAGGAAGAACAGCATGACATTAAAAACACAATCTATCTTATTTTGTGGTTCTTTTCCAGTGACTTTCTAAAAGCATTTCTCTTCACTCATTCCAGAAGATAACAAGAAGCTGCGTTTGGCTGATCAGTGAAATGAGAAGTGAGAAAGACTATTTGCATTTTGCTCTTTAATCTGGCTGTCCTAGACCCAGGAGCTGTACCAGTTTCTCAGTGTCAACAGACTGGCCTATTTCTTGCAAACAATTTATGTATTTATTTGTAAATACAAGAGGGTCATCTAAGTATTCATATTATGATGAGTAGCTTTCAATGCAAAGGTCATCTTTCTTATCCAGGAGTAAAAAGTCCCCGTTCTTATCCAGGAGTTAAAATGCAAGTGCAAGTACAATATAAAAGCAATTTGTATTTTAGTCCCAAATTTATTCTGTTTTGGTAGTTCTTTGCATCTGAGGTAAGGGAACAAGTACTAAGTCACTTCGAGACTCACAGATGTCCCTGCTCACAGCAGGGAGGGTTGGATTAGATGACCTTTAAAGGCCCCTTCCAACCCAAACCACTCTATGATTCTATGTTTCTATGATTCTCTTAGCAAGGCTTACCATAGCTCTTAAAAAATGTAAAGAAAAATACCATTGCACAGCTCATTACTAGCTTCTGATTCAGAAGGCAGAAATACAGCTCCAGTAAAATGCCTTTCAAAACAAGGTCTGAAAGCAACATTATTTTTGGCTTGTATATGGGCTAAGCACCCTTCAAATATTTAGCTTTAATACTGAATGAAAAAATCTGGATGCTCAGATTAAAATATGTTGTGCTTGAACACTGGCTTTATTGCCTCAGTAGAATGTTCCTTTCAGTGGAAGATCTACTCAAGTACTTCTCACTTTCACTTCTATATAAATCATGAATCCCAATCAGTCATGTCTATTTTCTTTTTGCTCTTTCATAAGTTGCCCACAAGACCCTAGCCTTTAAAATTGCTTATTCTTGCTGAGAAAGCACTCCAGAAGTCGCCCCTCAATTTGTAAAGATTATACCAGTGTTAATTTTCTTTACTATATTTCAAGTAGATGATAAAAAGCAGATGTCCAACCCACCAAATCTTAACCTTTGCAATTAAAACAATGGCACAAAAATCAATCTTCCCATTGGCCTTGTCAATAAAGGTGATGATGCAGGACTGAAACAATGTTTGAACTAATTTTCATTTATCATCTCCTGTCTTGGTAAGATTTGTAGATGGGACAACAGCTGTCTAACAGACAAGACCTCAGACCATGACTGCACAAGATGTAAGTTGAAAAGAGGCAATCAATTCCAAAAAAAAGAAAAAAAAAAAAAAAGCACAACCTGAGGTCCAGAAGGTTGTTTTTTTAATGAAGTTTTGAATCCTTTCCAGCATTCCAGCAGCTAGGGACACCTTCAGTATGGCACTGCTTGTGCATTAGAGGTGTAAAATTGTATCTCAAAGAGTAATGAAAAAGGGCTCAGTTCAGCTTTCTGGAAAAAGTTTCTCCTGAGGGAAGTTCACAATGACTAGTTCAAGATTCTGCTCTGAACTGCACTCTGGTGGACCTCTCCTTCAGCAGAAGGAGAGCACGTACAGATTGGTCACACTGAACTAAGGTTAGTCACTTTGAACAGCACTATTATTCACCGGGTTACAAAGCCAGGACAACCTCTCTGATCCCAGAAGCTGCACAGCAGCTGTTAGTTAAGCTCTCCACCCAAATACACACACACAACGCAAACTGTTTTCAAAGTGAGGAAAGTTCATGTATTTCTTTCCTTTTGCATAGATTTTCTAATGTCTATACCTTCTTCCTGTAGGTAGTCTTCTGGATATCCTCTGAGATCCTATCTACGCTGCACCCAATAAAAGCTACATATCTGTTTCAAACGCAAGTGAAGAAAAAGCTGTGAGGTGGGTCACTCTCCTTCCCTCTCTAGCCCTCTTCTTTTCTAAAAGTTTTTCCAAATTATTTTCCCTTTGGTTGTGCTTGACATTCAAAATGTTGAATGTGAATATGTTCACCACAACGATAAGACTTCACTTTTCTTGTAAAACCTTTACACATTTTATTTTCTGAACTCTCACAAAGGCCATCAGGAAACCTCAAAATATTTAGACATTGGATAATTACAAAGGAGTGATCCAAACTTGTAAATGCTTATCCAAGCCAATTTAAACAGTTAGATGTTTCAAGGTCAAACAGTCAATACAATCACTAATTAGCAGAGTTGAGCAAATAACTAAAGATTTTTTATCAAGAAATGCTGTTTAAACATTTAAAAAAACTTGCTGCAGCCATCCTATTCTATTTCTTGAGTTCACTTTCAGCTCAGCATTCAAATGACTATATTCTGTTAGAGCAAAGAAAAATAAAAAATATGGATACTCACAATCAATGACATTGCGTTCATGTGTACAACTTATCAAGCCAATGGTGCTTGCATATAGCAGGCAAAAATTGGAGTGAAATACTTTAGTAAAAAATGAAAAACTTAAACACATAAAGAAATTGTAATATGCTTATGGGCTGCCTACAGACAGAAAATGAGAGAAAGTAAATTGGATAAATTATTCATTGTAAATTAGTTTTTCATCTCTGGATTCAGTGTGAAAGAACAGTAATTACACATGACATTTGTTGCCGGTCAACAAATAGATTAACTTGGTTTTAGTATCCAGTCAGATATGTGATGTAGTAGTTTATTTGGGAAAAAAAATTGTGTTGATTATTTCCTGCAAAATTAAAAATATTTTCCTCTAAAATATCATTAACAAATTCATATATGTGTATATGACAGTGAACTTTTCCTTCTACCTGTACACCAACGGGGTTTTAATTATTATCTCAGTCCATGAGATACCACAATGATTTGGACTGCACTTACAAGTCTTTGCAAAATGGTAAGAGATTTTCATTGCAAACTGTGGGATGACAGCAAGTCAGGGGAAACCCATATATTACCAGCTGTGGAATATAGATGTTGAAAGGACACAGGAGACTGAAGGATGTCCAAAATATCTGAATTTATCCTACAGGACAAGAGGTTTCTTGCTCCTATCTAAGTAGGCAAAATAGAAACACATACACATTTGATTGTTTTTATTGGAATAAGCTATTACAAACTAAAATTGGTCCTTCAGTTGTGTGTGTATTTTGCATTCCTGAGCATGTAAGCATTTCAAAACAATGTGGAACCGGCTGAATGCTCTCCTAACCTTGATAATCGAGCTGCCCCAACTTGTCCTCCTGCTTTCTATATATCTATCATCCAGATAAAGCATCTGTTCCCTAAAAGCTGTTTAATACCCTAGGACATTTACCAGTACTGGAGGTGAAAAAAAAAACAAACAACAAAACTTAATTTATAATCTAAGTCTTACATTTTACTTGACAAGGGATCTGTTTTGAAATTTGTCACTCATGGATTAGGAAAAGATTCAGCTCTGCATAGAAAGGATGTTCTCGTACATTTTGATACTATCAGATAATACACTATCTATCAAGGAAGATACTTTTAAAATTCCTTTCTTAGCAGGGCTTCTATTTCATTTAAAGATGGCAACTGTGTTGAGGTAAATAATAACAGAGAGTGACTTTTTTCCCTTCCTTTTTTGCATCTGTTGTTCAGTTGTGACTCTTGTCACTAACAGAATGTGTGTCCCTGATTTGAGGTGGCCGTGATCTAATCTCTGCTCTACAAATGCAGATGGCTGACTAAAGCTTTACCAACAAAGATTAATTTCTGTTTCAGTTTCCTTTCTTCTATTCTAGGAAGACCATTAAGTGAATAAAACTGCATCTTCTCAGTTCTAGTGTAACTTCTCAACAGTTCTCCCTGTGGTAGGATTACAGAATGGATAGGGTGTTGCTCTTACCCTTAGATTTGCCACAACTGGAAAAAGTCAGACATCATATTTGATAGTGCTTTCTCCTCTACTTGGATATCCACTGTTATGGTGATAGTTCCAAGAGGGAACATTAATGAGGATGACTTGAAAGCTTTGGTGCTTACAGCACAATTATTTTTAACACCACCTAAGAAAAGGTGAAAGTACTGCTCCTTGCTAAACATGCATTATTGTATCAGCTTTCATGAACACTACCGGAATTTCTATTTGTTATGTATCTGTAACACAATGTTGAATACAAATACACTGTTCTGATTTCATCTGGGATAGAGTAAATTTTCTTCCTAGTAGCTGGTATAACACTGTGTTTTGGATTTAGGATGAGAAGACTGTTGATAACACACTGATGTTTTAGTTGTTGACGAGCAGTGCTTACACTAAGTCAAGGACTTTGCAGCTTCTCATACTGCCCCACCAGTGAGGAGGCTGGGGAGTGCACAAGAAGCTGGGAGGGGACACCTATAAATCACAACACATATGTACATATATTTAAATGTAATAAAAAGGATTTGGAATAACAAAAAACCCTCCTGCTTTCTCACGAAGGATATAATCTTATTACCCTAAGAACCTGCCTACAGTAACAAGTGACTTTTAGTTATAATTTTTAGAATATTTATATTGCTCTTTTGTGACGCCCTGAGAGCTACCCAGCAAGACCTTCTCATATCCAAAACAAAGCTGTGAACAATTCTATGAACCTACATTACCCAAAACACAGGTCTGCAGACACGCTGCATCACCCAGACTGTAATTCACCAGCAGCGGGTAAGCAGTAGAGACAGGGGAATTATTGTCCTGGAGTCTTCCAATTCAGAGATACTTGATGTTTGCCACAGTGTTTGGCTCACACCTGTTATTAAAGCATGTGGTTACTTACATATTCTTCATAGGCCTCGTGTGCAGGTGGCGGGGGTGGTCTGTAGCCCGGGACAGCCGGGGCACCCCTTGCTCGAGGGGTGGGCACGCCTCTCGCCACTGGTGGGACTGGGAGGGCTCCACGGGTCACTGGTGCTCCTCTGGGTGCCTGGGCACCTCGTCCGGGCGGGGGCGGAGGAATCGCACCCCCACGTCCCCTGCAGGGAGCAAAAAAGAATGATCACTTTGGCGTGTATGGCAAGGGAGGATGTGCAAGTGCTGCCCCATTTTAAAGGCTCTTACATTTTTACTACTATTTAAAGTATCATATAACTCTGAGGTTTTGGCAGCTACAATGTCAAGCACTTCTAGGCAATATCTCAGGCAGAACTCATATTATGGAAAGGCATTATTTTTAAGCCATCCACTGCCTTTTGTACCTGATCCTCCTGTTGCTTGTACTAATGAAATTCTGGATCATTTTAATTCACAGAGTTGCAGAGTTACTCCAAAGTAGTTCTAGAGGAAGAAGAAAGTGAGGAACTTTTTGTGTTGCTTTCAAACTATTTTACAAGAGCAGTCATTACTCTCATTCTCGTGTTTATTGGTGGGTGGGAGAAATTGATTGTCAGAAGATGATGTAAGATAGTAGAAACTTAAAGGGCAAAGCAGAGCAAGAGTATAAAAGGAGGGTAAGAACTTTTCTTCCCATCTAACTTAGTCCAGCACAAGCGAAGGGTAGCACAGGATTCTGCTTTCCCCCACTGTGCAGAGAGAACAGCGCATACAGACAAGCACAGAGGTTTAGCATCTTCCCGTTTATTTATGCTATATCCACACTGCTGGCTCATGTCCAGCTTTTCATCTATCAGTATGCCCAAGTCCTTCTCTGCAGGGCTGCTCTCAATCCCTTCTTCCCCCAGTCTGTACTGACACTGGTGATTACTCAGGAGCAGGACCTTGCACTTGGCCTTGTTGAACTTCACAAGGTTCACATGGGCCCATTTCTCAAGCCCATCCAGGGTTCTTCTGGATGGCATCCCTTCTCTCAAGAGTACCAACTGCACCACCATAAACACAATTATGCTATTAGCATAAATTATTAGCATCAATATTTAGCTTAAAATACTTCAGTTGCAATTTTTCTTTAAAGTTCTCCTTGGATTTCTGTCTGGTAAAGAGGGAAAGCATCCAAGATCCTGTATCTGTCCAACTAATCCAATCATCTGGGTATTTTGCAAGAAGTAGGGGCCAGCACTCCACTGATTATGCTTTGAACCCAATTTAAAAGCTGACAGTCTGTTGCAGCGACATTCTGAACATCATTATGAGGTCAAACGCTTCAGAGATCTTAGGTGTAAAGAAGACTGAGTCCAAAAAGACTTTGAGTGGAAGATGGTCATGAATGACATCTGTGTGTAGAAAAAGTGTAAAAAATCCTATGTATGTGCATCATATTACTGACAAAAAATTCAATTTTTAAAAAAAAATCCAAAAGTGGATTTCTTAGGATGCATCCTGAAATGATCTCTACGGATGCCTAGAAGTAGCTAGGTAACTCAGATGCCTGACGCAACAGATTTCCTAAGAGTTCTGTGAAAATGAGTCTGAGAGAGTGTATTAAGATTATATACCAGCCTTATACACTGGCCTTATGAACAAAAAGAGCTATCTGTTACCTATATATGAAAAAATACTTGGAAGAATTCAGAAAACATTCATACACCAATGTTTTTAGATTACGCCAATTCATATAAAACTGATAACCCATACAACAAATAAATAATATATAATGCAAAATTTATTATAGACATAATATGCATTAAAAAGTAATTATCTGGCAAACAAAGTTCCATCCAGACTATGTAGCCTTCTCTGACTATACTATTTTATTGATCAATGATTTTATGCTACTGACCATACCAATTCTGTGCTGCCATAGCAATATTCTTTCATAGAAATATCCTTTCACTGGCTTCATAATCTGCTCTGATTTGTTGTTCTATACTTGTATACCACCCACTGTAGATCAGGGAACCTGGCACAACACAGACCACACAAGCTATCAGAAGAAAAACGTTTTGCTTTACTGACCGTGATGTGTATGTGATTTTCTTTATTTTTTAAAGAAGCTATGTTTGTTTTACCATTGTCTACACTTTCTAACGCTATTAGCACAATAGCTCAGGTTACCACACCTTGAAGGAGCTGCAGGTGGCACGCGGATCCCTCTTCCTCGAATGCCCCGTCCACGTGCTGAATCCTCAGAACCATTCAAATATGACAGTTCTCTCAGCTGCTCCTGGCGAATTTCATCATTATAATCCTGAAATGCAAAAGGTGAAACTTGCTGAAACTTCGTATTTTCACTGGGCTGCCAAACAACCCAAACCAGAAATTACATGGATGGTATTTGGGTGAAGTGCTCCGCATTATCACCTGCATGCTGAAAAACGGTACAGTGGGAGGAGACAACTACCTATAATATGTGGACAGACAAATTTATATGGGTAGTTAAGGCTGCCATAAAGAACATATACGCACAAAATAAAACACTCAAGGTACAGAAGGCATAAACACAAAGCAGACACCAAGAACATATCTAAGATGCAAATAGACTTTCACATACGAAAGGTACCAATCTCAAACAACTTGAAATTAGATAAAGAAATGAATTTTATAATTTTTTAATCTTTTTTTGGGGTACCTTTACACACTTAAAACACAAATTCCACCTTACATTGCACCTTAGCACGCAAAATTTACACTGGAGTCATTTAATTGGATGATTTAATCCAATACCAATTAGCATAATTGAATGTAGCCTTCAGTTACTCTGTATATCCACTAAACAACTTCTGAAAGGAGCTCTTTCTTTAGGACTCATAAGTAACAAAGCTATGTTTACTATATAAAATTGTTAAATGATATAAAATAGGCCCATTCTAAGACTCCACAGTATTGACTTCAGCACTGCAAACTTCTGCTGGCTTAGTAAACAGAGCATTGTATGATATTCTTTTTCTTACTGATACAAAATACATAATATTGGGCAATTTTTACTTATTTTGCAACGTTTGTCTCAGTCAGAAGTTTATTTTTCTTTAGCTTCCTTCCTTTTGTATTCAGCTCTTTGCCTGCTGATCATGGTAATAGGAGGCCACTGCAGTAGCTGGCTCGCTGGCAGTAGAACCATGCAACAGCTAATTAGTGTTTCAAAACAGAAAGGATTCTTGAATTTCAGCCCTTCAGTCTTTCTGTCCTTCCACAGGCAAGTGCCATTGACTGTTATGCAAGGGTCTGAAAAGGCTACAGTGCCTGCTGCTTTGGGTGTGTGTGTCCAGGATGCATTCCAAGTGACACTGCTTTTTAGCCAAGTCAAAGACCAGGCAAACAGTGACATGGAACCGGGGCCTTGCTCATTCCTTCTCCTTTCAGCGCCAGGAAATCTGTTTAAACATATGAAGCTGATCCTGTTGTGTTCTAAGAAAGTGTAGGCCTAGTCACAGTTTCCCTTCTAAATTTCTAGGGAGTGCAGCTGGTGTGAAATCTATTAATTAAATTCAGAAAAGAACCCCATTTATACAATATAGTGCGTGACATTTGCAGCAGAATCATAATTAAAAACAAATCCCTAATTTGCTGAGAAACCAGATAATGGCTTTCAGGTCACATTAATCCCCAAATCTTTTTGCACAAGTTTCTATCATTCTAACATTCACGGTAATAAGCCAAAGACATCTTCCTAAATCAATGCGCTGTGTAGGACACAGAGGGAAAAACATCGATAGAATCAGTGAGGTCACATTTACGGCAGTTGCTGAACAGGAACATCTCCTGTGCCTTCCTTAATATCAGCTGTTATTGACACTGGCTTTACAAGGATTAGGACTTCAAACTTCCCGATTGAGTTTAGCCTTCAGAATCCACACCAGTGCTGGGACTGAACTTCATTAATAATGCAAGTAAATTTGTAAGATAAAGATGTGATGGGGGAAAAAAAAAAAAAAAAGGACCTGCAAGGGACAGAAGTTGAAACTTTCTGTGTTGCTGCTTTAATCTCTCTTCTTTGTAACAGTTGTATAAATGAATTCTACCAGAAATTGCCTCAAAGTTACTATTCCTTCCTCAGATACACAGAGCATTTAAAATCTTAGAACTGATGGAACGGAAAATCCAAATTAAATTTATAATATACAGCAAGATCTGCAAATCTGCACCATTCTGTTATGCAATGCCCTTAGTTTTTCTACAGGTTATTTACTGCATGTCTAGTGAAGAAATGCATTCAATGTATTTTGAAATGGCAAGGTAGAGACAACAAAGTGCACTGGGGACTGTAATTAAGATGCTGGGATGGGTATCTTGAAAGATTTCAATAAAAACCAGTAACTCTATTTATCTTATATAAGATCATTTATCTTATGTGCCTTTTAAAAAGCATAATAAATATCATAATTTCTAAACCCGAAATACAAAATTTTCAACAGAAATGCTCACTTCAACCCTCTCATTAAACAGAACCATAACACTGAATTAATCTTTCATAACTGC
>NW_010306902.1:5267-6865 GCF_000700745.2 Antrostomus carolinensis | reverse complement strand
TGCTGAATATTTAATTGTAGCTGAGTTCAGAGCCTAGCACATGAGCAAAATTATGCTGATGATGTTTCATATAGATTTAGTCCCAAGTGAGAGTACAAGATGTTGCAAGACATACTTGTACTGAAGAAAGTATAATGAAGTAGCTACACACTGCAGTAGTATATCGTGTTTCACAAAAAACCCTACTCCATGTATCAAAATAAGCTCATGAGAAATGTTCTGTACTACTTAGCTTTTCTTACAGCTCTCTAATAGACTTATAGCTGTTCTTACAGCTGATAATCTACATTAACCTATATGTTTTGCTCTTGTTTATATCCTTAAAGACATTATTAACTACAAAAAGCTTTTCCATTTTTTGATGATACTAAGGGTGCCATCTACGCGTTATCATGGTGGTCACTGTTTACAACCACTGTAGAAGAGCTAACCACCCATGCCCACGACTATTCATCTAAACATGCATCTTGAATTTAGAAATACCAAGGGTTTACAACCTCAGCAAAGTCAGTAGCACCCAGAGCCACCATAAATATCCTAATATCTATGTAAGTGCTTAAAAAATAATTTACAGATTTAGATAAAACATTCAGTATTCTAGAATGCACAAACACATTTACCCCAAATTACCAAAACTGTGTTTATTAATGAGGGTTGGGAATGATTAATTAGGTCAGTTGCCTTGACAGCTCTAGGAACAAAGGAAACCTGTTAGTGTCAGAGTTTGACTGGTGGCAGCTCACCTAGGGGCTCTGCTACCAGCAGTGGCAGAGAGGTGCGGCAAAGAGAGGAAAGCACATAAGCTGCTAGAGAACTCAATAAACCATTTTGGTAAAAAATAGCCAAGTATGATGCAAGCTGCAAAACCTGATCTGAATTAACAAGAACACGTAGCAACAAGGGAAGAGAGTTAATAGAGAAATCAGAGGGTGAGGCATAGACAGCCACAATGGATTTTGGGAATATTTATCTATCATTAGCATAACAAAGGCTCATAGAAGACAAGGATAAATCAATCCCTTAAGGACTGTGATCTCCTGTCCTGATGTGCTTCGCAAGTTTAAGTTCTTTCCATGTGTATGAATGATTTGTACTATTAATAAATATCATTACTCTTAAATTTCATTCTAACTCCATAGTTAAGGGGAGAGTAATTTAGATTAAATGCAACTACCTTAAGAATGCAGAGTTATTCAAGTCACACCTAAAATGACAACCACAATTCTTCACATTGAAAATTTTGACGTATGAACAGGGCTCACTTGGTGCCTTATACAGACGACATTTTATGGCACACACACATTGCTTACACAGTTAAGCTGTCCAAGTATCCTGTGAAGAGTAGACTATCCTCCACGTAGTGTGGCTATTACTAGGACAGATTTACAGGTATCCTGATTCTACAGACCAAAACCTACATATTAACATCTCATATTTAAGTCATCAAATTCCTTGATTTTAACTGAGTGAAAAAGTAGTCACAAAAATAAATGCTTTTCTTGTGGCTATTTTCTCTCCAACTCTTAAAGTGCTTCCCAAAGGTCCCGAGGCATTAATAACTCAAACTTACAGCTAGCCTATGCAGCGGTCCTATGGTC
>NW_010306902.1:0-5241 GCF_000700745.2 Antrostomus carolinensis | reverse complement strand
TCTTTCTTTCTCAGGCACATAATATTCTCTGAAGCTCTGGGCTGCCAACAGAGAGCACCACATTCACAGACATACGTATGCTTCACCCTGCAACTCTCTCTTCCCATGCTCAGGTAGCAGAAAGGAAACAGGTGATGGATTTGGACTCCTGTGGCACTTCTGCATCCTGACCAGCTCCCAGCATCAGTAAAAGAGCTCCAGGGCTCTATGTGTTTGCACAGATTCACTGAAGCTCGAGTACCTCCCCTAAATCCTGATGTTGCTGCCTTGGGGCTATTTTCAGGCAGTATAAATTCCAATTAGTCTAAAATTACCACTGAGTACATGCTTCAGAAAACCCACAGACAGCCAATAGGACACAGAAGTCCCAGTGAATTTTAGGTGGAGCTAGGTGTCATGAATATGGCCCTTTTTTGTTTGTTTGTTTTTTGTTAAATACTAATTTTGGACACTAAAAAAGACATCTTCCTCATGCCCCCTGTGTATATGGGGAAGCAGTAAGCCTGTGAAAATGGTGGTGAGGACCTCTCTGGAGTCGCTGCTTCTTTTGTGTTCACCGTGGCCTCACAACAGTGAGCTGTGCTATGATTCAGCTTCAAAGCATGGTGAGAACCACTCACCTGGACTCACAGGGTCAGGATATGTAGTTTATTATACTGAAGAGGCCAAGAAACTAGAAATTCCCACTTTCTAGCTGAGTGCTTTAATATCAGACTGTTACAAAAAGAAGAATAGCACTGGCTACTCAGTACAAGAAGAGCATGGTGAACTAAAGCTCAGAGAGAGCTTTAGTTGACAGAAATATTTGTCATTTCTTGTTATTTCTTTATATTCTAAGATCCTGTTTTAAGACTCAAGTGTATTCAAAATGTAAACATATCAGACCTTTCCCTGCACATATCCAAAGCCTCTCACTATCACTGTCTACTTAGGAACCCAAGACAATTGTGCCAGGTAGGTTGGATAGCCCTGTCCATCATCTAAAATTTGGGTGAGATAGTGCCTCAGCTGGGCATGCAAATTAGGTGGATGCAACTGCAACCTCAAACTTCATTCTTTGTCTCTCTCATACAAATTCAAAGTTCATTGCAAAACATGAAATTACTCAGTAGCTGAGACCATGCCCAACCAAGCATTTCCTACAAAGTTCATCAGAACTGTGGGAGCTGGCTCTAGCCCACCCTACGTGGGTGTCTGATGGGTATGGCATATGTTATCAACAGAATATGCAGGAGCTCGAAAGCGACAGCTGTTTTGATGTTCCTAGATAAGACCCAGGCTTTCTGAACCCATGTTTAATGTATATCCATGGTTTCCTGGTTACCTACAGTCAAAGCCATCTGTTAAGATGGCTTTTTGCCCATTTGCATATTGGTCTGATTATTTCAGTAGAGCATAGGTGCCAGGTAATGATAGGTTTAGATGGACAGCCTGTAGTGCACCAGAAGTGACAATGCTTCTGCCAGAAGTCCTCCTCCGTGACTTCAATATTGCATTAGCAACCCATGCCTCTTTGCATTTGCCCATATACACTAGCGCTTAGGTAAGGCCATTTTGTGTGCCTGCAGTTTTCTGGCAGCCAGTAACCCCAATAAATACATAAAAATAGAAATACAATCCATCTGAGTCCAAGGAAGAAACGATCAGCAATCAGCAACTTAGCCAGATCCATAGCCATAAACATTATGCCTTTTCACTTGCCACGTATGCAAAAGATTGCTGTCTTTACCTGCTTATAGTCTGTCTGAAAAATAAACCTTAACTGTGTGGGTCACCCTTAGAGGTTGAAATACATAAAATAGACCATACATTTCTCTCAGTAGCAGTCTGAATGTGTTACAGCCAATATGAGTTTCAGCTTATAAATGCCTATGGGCAGAATGCAAGCAGACATAAGCTGGAGCCACGCACACTTGCCTTTGAGGTTAGTTGACAGCTGGGGGATTTGTCAGCTTGCCACAGAGAGCACTAACCCAAGCGTGGATGTCATTTTTCTCTTTGAGCATGCACAATTAAATCTGCCTGGCATCATCAGCATGGGGCACCACACTCTACAAGCAGGGTGGAAGGGAAGGAGGCTGTCTTGCTCCTTGGCATCTGAAGAGAAGCTGTCAATCCCAGAGTGGAAATTGTGCATAGGCAACTGCTATGAAACTTCAATACAGATATTTTAGTCTCTGCTAGAACAGAGACTAATTGTATAATCAATTTTTTTTTTTTCCCCCATCATAAAGAGAGCTTTCAACAGAAGTTTACATGGAAATGCTGTTAACCACACAAAATAACTGCTCTGAAGATGGGTGCATGATGTTTGAAAAACTTGCAGAAACCTGTATTAAATTTCAGTCATTTGCCCAAATTTGTTCCACCCCTCTTGCTCACAGGCCCCCAAACAAATGGATACTGTGGTCTGTAATTCATTCAAATGACAGCTACAATGCCACAGAAGTCAGTTAGCTGACAGCTCCCTGTCCCTGAATTTAATTCAGAGTTAATCCTGGCTACCAGAGGCTTGTGCTTATTTACAGCTGTCACTTGAAGAGGATATATAAGGGAACGGGTAATATGAACAGAGGGCATATAGCAGGCTGGATAAAGTGTCATATAGCCACCTACTCCTAAAGAAATAGTTGTGGTTTCATGTTGAATGTTAACACACACAGGCTCCTAGGAAAGAAACCCAGTTACTTCAAAGGAGGCAGGGAGAGGAGTAGGGCTGCCACTGCTTTTCCCCAGCTGTTTGTTGGAGCTCCACTACTAACGAGATCACTAATTGCTCTTAAGGCTGGAGTAACCGTCTACTATAGTCTACATTAAAGACAATGAAAGTAACAAGCTAATCATAGCACCTACACATCTTTTTTTTTTTTTTTCCTCACTTATGCCAGGTGGGACCCATATTGCCTCTTGCTAAACCATTGCTGTAGGTTTGCAGCTCCCATGTCAAGGATAACAGGGATGGCAACAACAGCCAGCAAAATTCAGACAAGTTTACCCTTGTTTAGTGTGCCTGTCTCATCCAACCAGGCTACAGCTATGCTCTCTCGGTTCCATATGGCAAAGTAAACAGAAGATGCTGCTCGATCTGAGGAGACTGGAAAGAGAAATGAAGGATGAGAAGTCTAGGCAAGAAAATATCTTACTACGGATTTTTTGAGTGCCCTTTCTTTTATGGCTTCTGAATAATTTTAGAACTTTAAAAAATCCCTGTGAGGTGATAATTAGGTGATAATGTGAGTGAACTTACCAAATATCAGCTAGATAACTATCTTATCTCTCTAAGGTCAATGGTAAAGATCAAAACCTAATATAATTCAGAACCTACAAATCATACATCAAGATGATTTTTAAGGTCCCTTCCAACCCAAACCATTCTGATTCTATGATTCTATAATCTGTACAAGTTGACTGCACATAGTACATTGGGACTGAACTTGATACATGACACAGGACTTAGTTTTTAAAGCAACATTAGTATTTTTTTGACTTATTGCAATATAGGGTTAAGATACCATGAGCTGTCTTTGGAGTAAGGACTGCTTTGGCAAGCACCGAGTCCATTATAAATGCAGAGCAGAAATGTTCTTAATAATGCTCCTAACATATTCTGAAATCTATTAATAACCATGGTCTGATTCTAAGTCAGAAGACAGATAGAGAATATCTTAAATCAGTCACCACATACCCAGCTGTAACATTCTGGGAGCAGGAGCTGGCAGAAGGGTCATTCACCACAGCAGCACTGCACCTTGACAGAGGAGGTGTGGGGATGGTAGCATGGCCTGTGAGTTTGGCCCTCCATTTCTCCAGAATAAGGATTTCTACAGACTAACTCAGGTTCTGGTCTAGATCCTGTGCATCGATCCCTTCAGGAACCCTGAATCTCTCTTTCATCATCCAGTTTAGCCATAGTCTGTGTCTAAGTAGGTTTTTGTAGGCTCAGAACAAACAAGACCACCCATTATTGCTGATACTCTGACCGGAGCAGCATTGCCTCCTCTCCTGATGTCACTGCACCAGCAGCAGCAGCACCAGCGCAGCTGATGCCTGGCACAGCTGCTTGGCGGAGAAGAAACTGGTGGCAGAGATTGGGGTAAAGCTGGACCAACAGCAAGAAAAAGGATAAAGGCTTTCCTTCTTTGTCAGTCGTAGCAGGAGGCACAGAAACTCCTTCCAGAAAATTCAGGCTGCCATCAGGGCTTGGCCTGGCAGAGGCAGCAGTGTCTTGGCATTCTCCCTAGTCAGAGGTTGAGGCAGAAAACAAAGTGCCTGTATTTCCCCTGCATTCCTTCTACACGGAAATCTGACTTATCCAAACCAAACAGCAGAGCACATAGGCCCCAGAGACAAGACATTATTGCATACTAAGGAAAAAAATAAAACAAAACATTCTAGGAAGATGGTCTGTAATAGCACCATAAAAATACAAGAGCAATTTTCACTGCTGGAATCAAAGATTTTTAAATCTGCTTGGTTCAAACTGCCATAATCTAAATTAGTTTCAGTATTGAGAGATTTATGGATAGTCAGTGTAATGATACAGAGGATAATGAGAGAAGAACAAGCAAGTATGAGAGGAGTCCCCCTCTCCACACTAAATTCAATAAGCATGAGGAAAAGACAGTGAAAAGATGCTGCTACTGAATCGCAGGGTCATTGTCTGAACTGTCACAGAAATTAAGAATATTAAAATAATTTAGACTCAGCTTTCTGAAGTTTATGCCAAACTTCAAGTGAGAAGGAGTGCAAACTTATAAATAAACAAAAAATATTGAAAGAGAAGACACACATCAAAGAAGAGCTGAAATCATGCCATTGGAAAAACGAAATAAATGGCAAGCTCAATAAATTAGCAAAAAGTACTTTCTCAAGTTTAAAAAAGCTGATTTAATAATTCCATTAGGCAGGTATGCACCAGGTATAACAACAAGATTTGAGACAAAAGGAAAGATGATTATGGAAATGACAAGCAGTAGTAAGAGGTAGAAAATAATTTACAAAGAAGAGTTTAGACCATGTACCAAGTACAGACACACTCATTCCCAAGTGTGTCTGCACTCTTTTTAAAGTACATGGTATATGAAAGATTAGGAATGAAGTGTATAAAACTGAGCAAGTGCTATAATTAATGCAGTCAGATATAGGTGAAAAATATTGCCAGACTTTCAAGCTCAACAATTTAATATATGACATGTTATCAGTTTTATGAGTTCTATCATTTCCTACCCTCAGCAAGTTTGC
>NW_010306901.1:0-526 GCF_000700745.2 Antrostomus carolinensis | reverse complement strand
GTAGTTATCAACATTTCTTTTCATAACAATCCTCAGTGATACCAAAACAAAGAGCTTTCTAGCTACTAAGAAGAAAATTAATTGTATCCTAGCAAAAACCAAGACACCAAGTTTTCTTGGTTGTTGTAACTATTAAGCTTCAGTTAAAAATCTGCCTAAATAATTTCCGTAATGAAGTTATGTGGGTTTTGGGTAATGCAAGTTCAGATGCACCTTCAGGTGCTAATATTCCAAAATTGTTGCGTTCTCCAGCCTGACAGTGGCCTACGAGCTGCATATAAGACATAATTTTTTATATCTCAGAAAAATCCCGGATGGGTATTTGACAATTCTTGTAGTTCTCCACAGCAGAGTGAGGCTGGGGATGGCCATGCTTACCCAAGCTTGCAGGGAGGAGAGGCCAAGTGCCCAGAGCCCGCTCCACAGCGAGGAGGTTCTGCTCCACAGAAATGTGGAGGTGTGCGAGATTAGCAGCCAAACACATTCAAAGATGGAGTATTCATAGAATCATAGAATAGTTTGGTTG
>NW_010306900.1:0-2490 GCF_000700745.2 Antrostomus carolinensis | reverse complement strand
CCCAAACCATTCTATGATTATGATTCTATGATTTTTTAATTTATTTATTCCCCAACAATATCAACCTGTGAGTGCTCAGGGAAGGAGGAGGACGTGCTGTATGACAGATTTAGGGGTAGCCTTGGGGCTCTGTCACCTCTCTCCATTTGGCTTTGCTTGAGATGCCGGAATGACCTCCTAGTCATCTGGAGAAAAGGCTGGTATGGTGCTTCACAAGCAGAGCTGGTGCTCATGAAGCATGGGTCCTACACCAACCTCTGCTTGAAGGCTCCTTGTGTCAGGCCAAGGAGGTCATGTAGTCCTGCAAGATGGGGGAGAGGACTGTCCTCCAGGGCAGTGGGAGGAGTAAAGTCAGCACCTGAGTGCATGGGAGATGTTTTAAATAAGCAGAGCCCAAACCCTGCCAGACAGGACCACCTCTGAAATGTTTGTACGTAGAGGAGCTTGAGTCCCAGATCTCCAGCCAGAGCCTCACTGATGAAAGACCTACACCAAGTCAGGCTTGGGAGCTCCTTCGTGACGATACTTCTCTGGAGACATTCCTCATGCTAACCTCTTCTAGAGGTCTCTGGTGGCTTTCTGTTCCAGGTCTGCCAATACAAAGCTGTCATCTCTGTCTCTCTGTTTTAATCAGCTCATTTTCTGCTGCTGTGTTATCAGGGGAACGGATCTTGAGCAGATCGTGCAGATGAAGCTTCCTTCAAGTATTTCTGTAAATGCCTTGAATTTTCAGGGGTGATGTCCCTCTACATCCCCCCTCTTTGTGTCATCCTTCCCTCCTCCTCTCACTTGTTTCTTGGAAACCTTCATCTGCTTTTTGAAGTAGGACTGTACTTACAGCATCCTTTGGTCCCTCTGGAGATCCCAACCCTATGTTGAAGCCAATTAAATCCTGAAAGGTGCAAGAATAAGGGTTGTACTCAAAAAGTGCCACCACCTTCTAGATAACAAACAAACCTGCAGGTCATCAGGTTCCTTCAAGAGTTGGCAACGAGAGACTGAAGGAGCCATGGGAAAGGTGACACCTCCACCTGCCTTTCAGCTCTTGCATTTTCCTGAGCCAATTATTTGGTTTCTCCTGGAAAGCCACTTGTGAAAGCTGAAGGAAAGAAAAACAACTTTCCCCCCGCTCTGCCCCACCATCTAAGTGCTAAAGCAGACCCCGTGAGGTGAAGCACTGGGAGGTGTAAGTGGGAGAAGAACTGGCAGGAGATCTCATTCTCTGGTTGTGCCTGGGGGCCTTTCCTGTCCCAGCCCCTGGAAGACCAGCAGGGAAATGATTCCAATTCCAGGCTTTCCAGCTTCCACGCTCATTTAACCCAAACCATTTCCTACTCTCCGAGAGGGAAGCAGGGATGAGGTTTGCAGATTCAAAGTAAGGGGGAGGAACTGAAAATGATATCAGCTGTTTTATGGCCATTTCTTTTCTTGGCAGAACATGAGGGACAATCTCTCCTCACCTCTAGGACAGAAGGTGGAGGAATGCAAATGCCAAAACATTTTTCACTTTGCCCCTGATTATCTTTCCTCCTCCAGCAGTTTTATTAGAGTTTATAAATTCATCCTCAGAGCATATATTCCCCCATGCCTTTTAACCCTCTATGGCTTCAGAGGTCTCTCATCCTGAGAGATTGCTTCCTGGCCAAAAAAGCCACCCATCCCCATCAATGCTGACTCTGAAGGTGGTGGCAAGCAACAACATGGTGTTATCTCCATCTAGAAAGACCAGAAATCACTGGGAAAAAATGTGTCTGAGGCAAATGTTTACAACAAATGGGGTTTTTTTGGTCATCAGTGCCTCATCTCCTGAATCAGAATCCCAGAATGGCCTGGATTGGAAAAGCCCTTTGAGATCATTGAGTCCAACCATGAACCCAACACTGACCAGTCCCCGACTAACCCATGTCCCTCAGCACTGTGTCTACACGACTCTTCAATCCCTCCAGGGATGGGGACTCCACCACTGCCCTGGGCAACCCCTTCCAATGCCTCAGAACCCTTGCAGCAAAGAAATTCTTCCTCACATCCCATCTCAACTGCCCTGGCCACAACTGGAGCCCATTTCCTCTTGTCCTGGCCCTTGCTCCTTGGTTGAACAGCCCCCCCCCCACCTCTCTCCACCCTCCTTTCAGGTAATATAAACTAATTCTATCCCCTGAACCAGCCTAACTGGGAGCAGGTTTTTTTTCCAGGTAGGTTTTTAATGCTTTACAAATCATCAATTCCTATTGCCTGCCATCTTTTTTTTGGAGGAAAAAGAATTAATTAAAAATAATTTAAAATATTCCAGTCGAGGTGATCCTGGGATTCTATCTGTGGAGAAAGCAGAAGCATTTGGTGCAGGATTTGCTTGCTGTTTGCTGCAAGGGAGGAGAAAAGCAAAGCGCAGTGGTAAGTTATGTTGCTTCGCAACAAAATATTTACTTTTTTGGTTTTTTCCATGTTTCCCATAAGGCATTTTGGGCAGAAAAAAACTTAATGAAATATAAC
>NW_010306899.1:0-2571 GCF_000700745.2 Antrostomus carolinensis | reverse complement strand
GAGAGGGCAATACAGATTTTTGTGGTTAGCACACGGTGCTTTTCAGAAAATTCACAACAGTAAGACTTTAGGGAATAATAACAATAAAAAGACAAGTTATGCTGTTATTCATATTTGATAAAGTACAAAAATAATACTGTATAATAGAGAAGTGAATTGAAGAAAAAAATATTATAAAGATAGCAGTTGTTTCAAGCACCTAGGCAAAAAACCCCTAATTAAAAAAAAATTATACAGTATAAAAATATACAGTATACAGTATTTTACATTTTTAAAACTTTCATAATACAATGACCCTAAATAATTTCAAGATAAGAAAACATATTTTACTGTTTCTAACAATCTGTGAGAAAGATCCAATAAAAATGATTGGGAAAGCAAAAAAAATTAAAATTAGTAATTATTTCTACAGTCCTTCCTTAAAAGAAATATCTATAAAATTAACACAGACATATTAGCTGTACAGTTAAAAGTAGTTGTAATCTTTACTGTCTCGCAAGCTAGCTGAATGTTTTAGAAGATAATTCAATCCAAATAGCAAATGTACATAGAACAAAATATAACTGTGCGAAAAAGGAGCCAATTATCCTGTGATGATAAAGAACAACATACAGCAAATATTAAGTGACATATTTCCAAAGTTCCATGCTTAAGTTCTCAGACAGCAGTCACAAACATTAGCAAGAGATACTAAAATGGCATTACTGTTCTTTACTGTGAGGGTGGTGAGACACTGGAACAGGTTGCCCAGAGAAGTTGTGGATGCCCCCTCCCTGGAAATGTTCAAGGCCAGGCGGGATGAGGCTTTGAGCAACCTGGTCTAGTGGCAGGGGGGTTGGAACTAGATAATCTTTAAGGTCCCTTCCAAGCCAAACCATTCTATAATTCTATTCCAAAAGAACTTTATATCAGCAGGATAGGAATTTATATCAATGTGTATTTTATATATATACTTATATGGTTTTTTTTCCTTGAAGAAAAAATATCCCAGACTTGTTAATGTAATAAGCAAGTAAAACCCTCCCCTGATTACATGGAGAGGAAACAGGAAAGCAACCACAGTCTTTGGGCAGTAGAGGTGCTGGCAAAATAAGTTCCAGCAACCAAGCAATAAAATCAACAATAACTGAAACTAACCTGAAATCTGCACGTCCCAACAACTACGTAATTATTGCCACCATAGGCAATGAGGGAACATGTATCTCCACTATCAAATGGACTGAATTTTACCACGTGCACATAATCTTCACAATCCACAGTGTAAGTTGTGTTTCTAGTAGAATCTTGCTTCATTTTCAGTGGACTGAGTCAAGGTATCATGGAAGTGATGTCTTCTTCAGAATGAAAATCTGCATTCCTACATAAAAAGTAAAATGCGTTTTTAAAAGCACGCATTACCCATTTGCACAAAGAAAAAATGTAAAAGGATTGTAGTATAACAAATTAAAATTTCCTGTAACATTGCATTTAAGAACACAAAAGCTGCACTGAAGCTCATTATTTTTAGATGTAGCATAGTCTCATCAATCAAAAAGTTAACTGATCTGACTAACATACGTTCAAAACTGCCTCTACAGATTTCAGCAATAACTGCAGATTTTGTGCTACTGCTGGCAACCCAACAAGATGACAAGAAATTAAGTAACTGTACACACCAGAAAAGTCACATACAGAATTTTTAATTTTTCAACCAAATGACAAGAAATGATACATTACTACCTTCAAATCCTCTTTACTTGTGTACCTTTTTAAAGACTGTATGCGTCTAACTAAAGTCAGAGTTAATTAAGGCTGCAAAACAGTAAATGAGAATACTGTCATGCATAATATTTAAACATCATTTCATGACTTAAGCCACCCTAACTGCAGACAGAACATCTATACTGTTGTGTACAAAAGAACTTGTACTTTACTGTATTCAAGCAATTTTCAAGAAAATCAAGTTCCCGTGCTAGAATACAAGAGGTCAAGATACACAACTGATTTCAGAATCACCCCTTTTAATCCCAGTATAGATTTGACACTAGTTTAAGCCTTTTTGGGAAACCAGACTTTTAATTGCACACCACATGGAAAACCAGATAAAAATCTCAGACCTTTGACAGATTTTGCTGTGTTAATAATCTGAAGGTCTCAGCATGATCTTTCAGATGATCTTTAAGGTCCCTTCCACCCCAAACCATTCTGTGATTCTATCCAAGGCTGCATACATTGCGTGGGAGCCACCCAGGTTTGACACAGGCATCACTGAGACACAAAGAGGCTCTCCATAGTTGCAAAGTTTATTTATTAATTACTATGACAAACCACGACATTAACATAAATACTTGAGCCATTTAACTTGCATAGCTATGCTCCTGAAACCAAATGCAAATTTTAACCCAATCCGTAGTTTTCTTCCTTCAGGCTTCCCACGAACACAGGCCACCAGCCTAGTTTTAAGGGAAAATACCAAGGATGCTATTAGCTTCGCTCCTGTAGGAAACACAATTCGGGCAGCTGCGCCGTGTGGGTGCCCGCTACCTCCCCCCGCTACCTCCCGCCGCCTCCTCCTCCCTTAACCTCCTACCC
>NW_010306898.1:0-1555 GCF_000700745.2 Antrostomus carolinensis | reverse complement strand
CTGGTCCCAGTACTGACCCCTGAGGGACCCCCACTAGATACAGGTCTCAAGGCGTTACCACCTCAAGATGACTGGTTACTACTCCACACCCCCTGACAAAACCTGAGGGCTCTGCATCCAACTTAGACACAACATAATAAAAACAGCAGCAGCTCCAAAAACCACAACTTTTTGGAAACCTGTCTGGTTTTCATAGAGAGATTACACCTTAAAAGAAACAAGAACCACGGACTGAAGAAGGCAAGTGAAAAACAAAAGAAATTCAAGGTTAGATTTTAAGAATTTCAGTGCCACTGCCATTAAGTACAAACACCTGAAGAAAACTATGGTAAAAAACTACAAAGCTGCTGGACTTCGAGTACTTTTAACACAAAAATTCAATTAATACTTTATATTTGAAAACTATCAATGTGTTTCTTCAGATCATTTCAGAAAAATGCTAAAAATAGACAGAATTCAGGATTTATTTTTTCTCTTTGGTCTCCCAAACAAAGACTTGAGCAGTCGCAGTGTGTATAGACAGTTGTCCTCGCCTGTCATCCTGACAACATTCAAACTTCTGGCTAATTTCAGCTTTATGTGGAACAAGACAGATGTCTCTCATATAATTAAGTTGCTATCTCTTCCACAGGAATGAAGGCTGGAAAAAAGCCCTTAAAAGGGCTAAAAGCCCTAAAAAGACCTTAAAAATATACTAATCAGAGGAAATGCTATTGCACAAGAGCATTTTATTAGACAAATAAAGCAAATGGAATAAAACCAGACAGACACCCCAAATTTGGGAAAAGCCTGTCATCAGCAACACAACATGAATCCACAAGCAGCCACTCATGGAATCATTTGTTTCCATCTGTGATGGCTTTGTTAAATCCTCTCCATAACCACACTGCAGGGATTCCCAGGTCACTTGAAAAAACAAACAAACAAACAAAACTCCCCAAAAAACAAGTACAACCAATATAAAAGCAAGATTTAATAGAAATATAAATACCAAACCAACAACTCCTGTCTCTCTAGAGAAGCAGAGGCATCCTTAGGGATTCAAGCAGGTAAATGCATCCATACAGACACAACCACAGATGCGTTTCCAGCCTAAGGAGAGTGACATCCCCCTGAAGAGGTGCTTTCCCTGCCATATAATCTTTCTTCTGTGTGCAGGCTGCCTCTCCTAAAAGGCCACGGAAACCCAGGGAGCATTTCCAGAGCGTTTTAACCTCAGACATGAGGCCAGGTCGCTTAAACAGCCCCTTTCCCCCGGGTGCTGCAGGTACCTGGGACACGAGCACCGTTAGGGCAGCTGGGGAGGGTTTCTCTGGGGGTATTTTGACACGGGGCGGGCAGAGGCACAGCTACATTTTTGGCTCACGACATAAATCACGATACACTGAGCATTTCTCCTTCCACCTCGAGTTACACCCTTTTAAAAATCGAACCCACGAGATTAAAAAACAAGGCTGTTGGTGTCGGCTTCGCACCACGCAGATCACCACAGTAAGGGGGTGAGGGGATACAACCCCACACAGTTACCCAGCCCGACAGCAGGCCCGCCCCGCAG
>NW_010306897.1:0-474 GCF_000700745.2 Antrostomus carolinensis | reverse complement strand
TTGAGCAACCTGGTCTAGTGGAAGGTGTCCCTGCTGCTGGCAGGGGGGTTGGGACTGGATGAGCTTGAAGGTCCCTTCCAACCCAAACCAGTCCATGATTCTATGACTCCTCTAAGTATTTCTGTTGTTTCTTTTTGTTTGACTGTGATACAGAAACCAAGTAGTTGATGATCCTCAAGCTTTCTCGGGTAATCAGGAGTTGATTGTTCTCAGCTGACTCTGTTTAGTTCCTTTGTTTTGATTTCCTTTAATAAAAGGTGGAAGAAATAAGTGACAGGGGTTCAGGGATGTGGATCTCTAAGTGGTTGCAGGAAGGAAAGAGATCTTTTATGTGTGTTTGAGGAGAAGTCATCTCAGTAGAAAGCAGAAAATAAACTGAATGGGAAGATAAAGAAGCAGAATAAACCTTTAAAAATATATAATTTGTAATTTGACTTCTTGGTGTGCTGGGGGAGGAGAAGCTGAACATGAGGT
>NW_010306896.1:0-27695 GCF_000700745.2 Antrostomus carolinensis | reverse complement strand
CATAACATAACATAACATAATATAATATAATATAATAAATACAATACAATATAATGCTGCAATATAAAATCCCTATTATCCTACTGCAGCCTCTGCATTAAATACAGCCTGTGACAGGATAAAACACTCATTCTTTTTAAGAAAAACAAAAATATCCTGTAACTCCTCTTTAAACGCTCCAGATATCTAGTTTTATACTGTTGCATGCTAACATTTCAGAAGCACTACTGAAATAATTATTATCTTCAATAATTCTGTTGTCCCAGAGCTCTTGAAAATGCAGGATTAAACCTATGACCAAATTGTTGCATCTTAAAGAACTGAATCATACCACAGAAATTACATGTGTATGTTCACTTAAACTGTGGCAAATACAAGGTAGTCTAATTCCCACTAACATTACTATGTCTACTGCTCTTGTAAAATAATTCCATATCATCTGCAAACTATCACACCTGTACATGGGCACCTTCCTGACCATTTTGCCAGTACAGAGATCAGTACAGATCAATACAGATCCCTGAGGGAGAATATTCCTAACATTCCTTCCAGGAAAAACTGACCACTTATTCCTACCCTTTGTTTCTTACCATTTAAGCAGTTGTCACTCAGTTGTCACTACATGACAAGCCCTTCCCTTTTACTCTGATAAGGGCACAGCTTCTGTAAGAACATCTGGTAAAGCAGACTGAAAGTCCAGCTACATGATACCAGCTGGATTTACCCTTATTCACACAGTAAATCATTCTTTCAAAGAACCTTATCCAGTTTGCAAGTCATGCCTACATCTGCAAAACTTACAGATTCTTCCTCAAAGCATCACGCTTGTGTGTCATATTCTAATATGTTCTCCATCAATTTATCAAGACTTACATAAAGACAGTCTAGAAATAAAACTCTGGATTAGCACCTGACGGGATATCAAAAATTTGCATCATATTCCCTTAGTATTGAAGCCAACTTAAGCAATACATAACACACTCCAGTTACCAGTACAGGATTTTCCTATCTTTGGCACTCCTGTTAATACAATTTAGGTCCTGAAAAATTATTCCTCTTTAATTTATCACTACCCAACAAATCTCTTCTACTCATGTTTCAGTTGAACATGATTCTTCAGACTCTTCTCCAGTAAAGCACGATTTGAGTGCATGGTCTTTTCTGTAATGAATACCAGTGCAAGGAATTCACTTTGCTTTTTGCATTGATCTGGATTTTCCTTGACAGATCCTTTTATATCAAGATCATCCAACATTCCCAACTTCTCTTTGAAAGGCTTTTTTCTTTTGATTCACTGGAAGGAGTTTTTTATTATTAACATTTATTCTTTCAGCCAGTTGCTCAACAATTTTTGGCCTGTCTAAATATGGTCTTACATTTAAGACTGTGGTTTTACTTTAAAGAGATTATAGGCCAATAATTGCACATGAAGGTTTTGAAACTAAACATATTCCATATCAGAAGGATGGATTGCTGTATCATTTGAGCATGAATTAATCCAGTAAAAAAATGGTGGTAGGAAGTGCTAAGGAAAGAATTTTTGCTTGTCTAGTATATCTCTCAAAAGTGTTGGAAATTATAGACGCATAAGCATTTTGCTGTGTTATTCAAAAAAAGCTAAAGACTCTTGAGTTGCAATTCTCAGGACTCACTCAGCCTTAAGGTTTAGGCCTCTGGTAGGCAGCCACTTTGCCTCTTGACTGAAGCTGCCAAGGATTTAAACTTTATATGTGTCCTCAGCCTTCCTCTGTTTGCTGTCCTTTGAGAAGCTGCATATAAATTCAACCTCTATGTTAGTGTCCATTTTCTTTTACTTCTCCATGCAAGACTTTTAGACAGTTCAGTACCTCAAACAGCTTTCTGAATTCTGCTTCAAAACTCTTTAAATCATGAAATTTTTAGGAGCTTTTTTCTTTTACTAGGTCAGTTAAAGCTAACACATTTTCTTCAAAAGAAAAAAACATTTTATAGTGTTTTTCTACTACCATTCTGTTAAAATCACTGTAAAATTTTTCATAGATTATTTTATATAGTTTAAAAATAAAGATTAACCTATAAAACAATTGATTTATCTCTGCTTTATTTAATTATATGAAGAATCCAAATATGACATGCAACACCAGTTCTATTAAGCTCTACATATCTAGAATTTAACTTTTGCTTCTGTCCTTTGTGAATCCTCATATACTTTAAAGTTAATGTCATCAAGTATCAGGCAAAACGGTCTTTGTATTTTAAACACCAAGAAGTATGTCTAAATATTTTTCTTTATTTTAATCTATATAAACTAAATTTGTTTCTAAATCTGTGGGGTTTTGGGGAGGTTTTTATTTGCAGAAGTGTTTTTTATGTGACGTCTTTTAACAGTTCTCCCTCACTTTGGAGCAAGAGGCATTTTACTTTAAAAAGAGCATCTAATTTGTTGTTTGTACAAGGACTTGCAAATACTTTAGAAGAGCTGGACAGATCAGCTGCTTACATAGGTGTTTTCAGCCTTGATTTGTGGCAGTGGTTGTTGAGGGAAGCACAGATCAGAAATTCAGGCTATTTAGAAACAAAGGGGAGGTGTTCATTTGCATAAGCAGAGAGCATGAGCTGTGGAAAAAGAAGGCAGAGTCCTAAATGTTCAACAGCACTATGTGAAAGCTCAGCCTTAATTAAAAACAGGATTATCTTGAACACATTACTTCAGTGTTAGGTACCTTTACTACCACTCATGACATCAATACCAGTCCATCTCAGTTTTCCAATCAAATTAAATGATTATAATAATATTTAATAACCTCCAGATATTAAGTGGATTAAACACATTTCCTGAGTTCTTCTGAGCTGTAGCATGCTGTGCAAATGAAGAATGGTTTTGCAACTGAGGTAGCATGGCAAGGAAGCATATTTTATGCTCTTAGAATTTTATACATAATTATCACCACTTTCCCAATCTTCCAACTTTTATCATTGGAGTTAGAGACTATATTTTACAGAACATTAACCACAGATAATTTACAGGTCTAAATATAAGCATATTAAACCTAATACTAAAAAAAAAAAAAAAGGTTTTATATGGACACCTAATAACATATATAAAGTCCGCTCTAAGCATCAACCACAGACCTCAGCTTCTCTAGGCAATTCTCAAACTAAGTGGCCAAATACAGAAGATGTTTCTGACCTCTGTCAGCATCTGCCATATCATTACAAAGCAACAGCTCAATAACAGCCACTTTACCAGGAGACCTTCAGACCATCTTAATTTACTTATTTTATTGGAAATTGTCATAGGTGAATCACCATCCTTCAGTCATAGTGTCTAGAAGTGGATTTTATGGCTATGTATTGCTGCAAGATCTGATGATTTTATCATTAATCTTATACTTGTTGCTTGGTTTAAAGCATCAGCTCCTGAAATTATATGGAAAGAGCAAATCTCAGTTTTTTCTTCAGTCTCTAGAAACAAAACCAACAACAATAAAAAACACAGTGTGATTATATTTTTCCCCTAACCTTCTCCCCCAGTGAAAACCTTAAAATGCAATGTTTAGTGTTTACAAAAGCTGAAGAAATATAGCACTTCCTACTTTCATAATGTGGTGCTTTTTAAAACTTGCAATAAGGAAGATAAGGAGAGAGGTTGAGTAACAGGTCTTAAATAATTGGGGTTAGCAGCATCATGTAAAGTTTCATCTTTTATTCATTGAATTTCATTACAAATATTCTATCAGTTTTTAGTGTCACAAGGCTATGGTCAGAGAGAGTCACTTTCCTTTGCACCTGCCACAGTAGAGACAGCCCAAGTAGAACAACTCCTTTGATGTCTGATCTTGCTAAAACCATGAATTTAACTTGATTTTGGTATCAAAGGTATTGCTCACTATCCTTGCTTTCTCTCCCATGTATATTTTATCATTCTTACCAAATGTTTAGCTTGCTTTTTTTTACCCCAGGTTGAGGGTTTACTTCCCTTACCATATTTTTCTAACCTCTCTGGTCCTTTATATTTTTTCTGGCTTTACTTTTGTCAACATCTTTCAGTGCATCATCAGCAAATCTATTTAATATGATCCATTTTCCAAACCACTAAGATGTTAATTAAAAGCAGCTCTCACACTGATCCTTCCACTGGCTGGGACAGTTAGATATTTTACCATTTATCATTATCCTGTTTTCTAATCTCTGTGGCCCCATTTACATAAAAGATTGAATTATATTTTCAAATTATAGTTCATAAAACTTTATTAAGTGCTTGAGCTAAGTCAATGTATGTTAAGCTACTGTATCTCCTTCTATCATTAATTTTGAAATTCTCCTAAAGAGCATAAAAATTCACTGGCAACATTTATTTTTATTCATCCAATATTGTGTGTTCCACAGGGCTTTAAGAATAGTTTCTTTTTTGTTTTTCTTTGTTTTTCCTATCATAACTTAAAACTTAAAAAAAGTATTAACAATCTTCATAACACATTAGGGTAAGTATTTTATCCTGTTTTATGGCTGAGGAGAGATTCAGAGAATTGCCTGAGGATATATGCCAAGACTGTGATGCAAAGGATAGCAGGACTCAGAGACCCTATCACTACTATTGTAACATAGTAGTACTGTTGGGGCCAACTTCACTGTTTGTGTCCTTGGTTTTTTCCATGTTTTTCATTGTTTAATTATTTCACTTGGTGTTGAGATTAATTACTAGATTTTGTCTCCTCTGCTGATCAAACAATCTAGTTTTTGTTCATTTTTATATTGTTAATACATACCCTTTCATAGTATTCTCTTGCTTTGCCCTTAGAAATAGCTATTCATCCACATTATTTTTTTCTAGGTCTTTGAGAAGAGTTATAAATACTTTAAAAAATAATTTTTAAAGTTTTGGATGAGATATACAAACCTATAATTGAAATCATCAACCAACCATTGATGGTTTAGAAAATTTAGAAAATTTTTGGCCTGAACAGGCTGATTTTCTATGGTTTTGATCTTTTTTTTGTTCACTAGTTAGACTTTTTACAGCTAAAATAGGTTATTTTGTTGACTATACATCAATTTCAGTGAGAATGCATTACTTCTGAAGTTGGGTAATGAGTACCAAGACACGGCACGTGAAGAAGGAAGGAATGCCAGGTTTTCTACTCAACATTTTATTGCAAAGTTCTGAATGTCTAACCATCAAAATACAAACAAAAAAACCCCCTTTGTTTCTGAGATGCATCCACCTATAAAACCAGCATTTTGTGCTCGATACATCAAATTCAGTCAATATTGCAAGGCATCAAAAGGCTGTAACTATTGTCCCACAGGAGTTCCTTTGCAAGAACAGCCCCAAATGGATACTGTGGGATCGAAGTACCAGTGAGTATACTGGATGCAATCTGCAGGCTGTGAAAAAAGTTGGAAGAGGAGGAGGAAGAGACAGGTGTCTCTCTCACAGGGAGCATGGCCCAAGCACAGAGTGAGAGTTAAAGCTTAGGCAAACTATTTTGCAGAGAAAGCACAGCAGAAGAAACACTTATACACTTTAGAACTTAGCCAAAGCAGCAGTTTTTATATAGCTAAGTTTGCCACAGTATGTTCTCAGCATACTTGGATACTGGGAAAAAAGATAAGCAATGTGGTTTCTTAATAGTAATGAGATTATTTAAAGGGAAAAGGGAAAAACAGAAAAAGGGCAACAAGAATCTGTCAGAAGAAGTAGAAACTGGAGGCAGTAACTGCTCTGAATCTCACCACAGTAGTCTTAAATGCAATTTTGGTTTCCACTGTGGTATTGGGCAAGCAGTACAGATGACCTCCCTGCTCACTTTTCCACTTCTCACCAACATTGCCTGATTTTATCTTGCCAGAGTTGGGCCAGAGACAAACCCAGTTAACAGAAATGGCTTCAGAAGGTCACATACAAGTAGCTGTGAGTTAGAAACAAATTTAACAGTGGGGACTATTCTGAACTGGTCCATGAAAGAAAGATCTCACTCTGTGCCGTAGATTTAAAGACATGTAAAACTTTGTTCATAAATAGTTGTCTGGGATTCAGCAAGCTACATGACATTAACTAGGCTGTGGATTATGAAGAAAGAAGTACTCAAAATATATTAAAAATATCTTAAAAGAACATGCAAAATAAAATACAATTCAAAGTGACTGCTTGAATCCTTTGTTTCTTCATATGTAATGTATTTCTTTTGCTGGTAACCTGGAAGACACGCTTTTGCCTTCTAAGAGAAAAAGCATAATGAACAAGAAGCCTAAGCTACGGAAAAAATAAGACATATTTTTCATATGAGGCCAAAAAAGCTGATTTTCAAGCATTGTAGTCTAAATCAAAGATTACGTGTTAAATAAATCAGAAATTAAAGTGGGCAAATATTTTGCACATCAACTTTAATGATTGTCCTTGGCTACCTCCAGATAACCCTGCAGCACCTTCATTTCACTCAAGAGATGTGTCTACCAATAAGGCCTTCAAGAAACAATTAGGAAAAATATCCTGACTGCAAGTACTTTGGAATTTGCTGACAAGTCAACAAAAAGCCCCTTCTTCATTACAGTGCCATTGACAGTAGTGTGGATAGCTCTCACGGTACCCACTCTCAGCATTAACTTTCTGTCACACACCATTATTTTGCCATGATTTTGCGTGAAAACTGACCACAATGACTGAAATCAGAATCTGAACCCCAGAGCAGAGGGCCTTGGATTTGCACTGAGGACTTAAATCCCTCTACCATATCTTTATTTTCCAATTTAGCAATCCCTTATTCTTTTTGATCCCACTTGTCCATATGTACAATTGTACCTATATCTCCATAGTATAGCAATAAAATGGAGCATTTCCAAATGTGCACTTTTTTAGTAGCAGACCACTGTAGAAGCTAATGGCCATTTAATTTTCAGTAAATTCAGTGTGGTATCTTGGTCTATTTCAAGTTCTGATGTACACCTGAACCTGGATTTAAATAAGACTACCATTTAAACTGCTTGCCAGTTCTTGTTTCTGTATATGTGTGTGGTTTTACATAAAAGGTGCTAGATGGGAAAAAAGGATCTTGCATAGTCATAGAAAGTGACTATCTCAAGATATAGGCCTCGTTAGGAAATCGTTTTATGTGGAATAATTAGGATAGATTAGTAAGAAATGCTTTCATCTTAGTTTTTTGCCTATGTTGCATTTTAAAATACTTAAGAATCCAGATTGTTTCTGTTTTTCACCTTCGTTTACTGGCACCCAGCAAAGAGGCCTACACTTTGATTTTAATCATGGCCAGACAGTATAAGACCTTGGTCTTAAAGGCAAGCAGAGCAACAAGTAGAAACCCTGCTGTGTAATTTCAAAGCAATGTACTTCGTGCTGCTAACCCTACAGTATGATTTCTGTTCTGCCAATGGCTCCAATAGCAGGCAACTTCCAATTTGCACCTCTTGCATAAATCCACATTGTGCCAATAGGTTGAGAAGAAAACCACAAGCTGCCCAGTTCAGCAGTCAGAGGTCTGTTAACAGATCTTTAACTATGATCTATTGTGTAGGAAAGTCTGAAATTATGGATGCAGAGTTTCACTTTATAGAGCTCTCACTTGCGCTATGCAGGTTTTCTTGAGATAATTATAAGTGTTTATTTTGGCTTTTAACAAGTTTAATCACATTATTTAGCATGTTCTGATTTTGTCACTGAAGCAACCATTACTCTTGCACATAAGTTTTGCTTAATTGGCAGGGGGAGGAGAAAATGGAGTTTAAAGCAACTAATTGCACTAGACCTCACAGATGCCAAGATGTAACTCTTTTAATTAAAACTTTTTATGAGACAGTTAACAAATGTAAAAGCACTATCTCCTGTAAGTACCTAATGCAGCATCCTGCTTTCAGTTTTGCTTCCACTTTAAGTGGCTAAATATTCTGGAAGTTCAACTAAAGGACGACTGCAAGAAGTATTTCAAAGCACGGAAAACAGAGATTGGGAATATAATAGTACAGAGTTCAGTAAGGCACTTCACTTACTTATCTGAATTCCAATTTATAAATAACCTTGGCCGCCTGTAGAGGGTAATTCAGTCTGTTAATTTCAGGCCACCATTAAGTATCATGCTGTGCCAAATTGCATTTGATGGTTTTATAATGGCATGACTACAATATACTAAAATGAGATCTATAAAGGTATCCCCTAGTGGGAATTTCAACCCAGGTCTCCAGCGGTAAAAATGACATTCATATCTAGCAGTTCTTTCCACTGCGTCTCAGGTATGTGTAACCACCTCATGCTACACAAAAAAATACACTTTGCATTGCAATTTAAAGTGCTTACAATTCCTAATTTAAAAGGGTTTTTTTCAAAATCACAGAGCACGCTTCTTGACACACTTGATTCCACTTTAAATCTCTGAAGTAAGGTACTACAACTCTCTATCAAAAGTGATTGAACAAGTAGCACTTGATGGATGATAATAGTTTCCCCAAAGGGAGTCTTATTTCTTGATCTTTGGCATGAAATAACATAGGTATATCACAGAAAGGTAAATGCTTGCATCAGGATATTGTCTCACAAAAGACTTCTTTGGTCACAGTGGCATTTTCCAGTAAGCAAGACATCTTCACCCCTCCTCCAGTGACCCAGTGAAGTTGAATGCCTTTTGGAAGGTTAAGCTCTGTACACAGGGGTCATGGGACTGGGCTGAAGACGGAGGGTCTGTTTATTTTCTACATGTGTTGAACTATGTTCTCTGGGTGTGAACATAACTTTCTAACCCTCACAAATGATTTCAAGGAAAAGACCTTGCTGACTAAGACTGGGTTTGTCACTGAACCATTCCAAAAATTCACTTTTTTCCAGATGATGCAGAGCAACAAAAGACGGTAATTATTTAAATACTGTATTGTATTTTAAACTCCAGTAGCCAGAAGAAATGCCTTTACTGGAGTAAAGGTGCAAATACTCAGATACTTTTTCAAACATATCTTGGGGGAAAGAGAACATTGCAGATGTATCCCTCTATCACACAGTGAGTCCCATAAAGAAATTCTCTTAGGCTGCTATAATGCCCTGAATTACACCATGCAAAAAAAACCACTGAGAAAAAAAGTTTTCATAAACTTCCTGGCTTATGTCATGACTCCTACATATTGCAACAATCACACTATGTCAAACTACTTGAAAGCAGAGAGATTCATGGAGCACTGCTTATGTAAAAATTGTAGCTATACAAATTTAACTATTTCTACGTCCATGTAGGTTAAAATTATCTGCAGGGTTCAAGTAGCAGATAATGTAAGTGAATATTTTCACTTACAGGAGGCAAGGGATGAAGTATCCATATCAGATAGATACTCTTACTGAGTTTCTTATTTAGACAATTTTGAGGACCTTGGCAGTAATCTATTTTTATCTCCTTACACCTCCAAGCCTCATCACTATATCCAGTGTACGGTTTTAAAGATTTTTTTTTTAAGTCATCTCAAAATCTTCCACTAAACCAGGTGGTTCTAGATAAATAATTAATATTTGCACTAGGTTAGTGCATGGCATTAGTGTTAGCTTGTCAGGCTCTTGATTTGTTAGTGGAAGTAGAGAGTCTAATTTTTAGTGCTAATTAAAATATGCCATTAAGAGTCAAATTTAATAAAGACATTCAGAACTAAATTCAAAGCTAATGATTAAGATAATCTTTCATGACAAGACATTGCAGTGGTATGAAACTTAATTTAATACATTTGTATTAAGCAGCCTCAAAAAAATCAGACTTTATTCTGATTTTTCTTTTCTTTCCAAGATACACACTTAAGAAAACCATTCTGGAACAAGTGAAAGAGTTTCAATATAAAACATCAAATCATTTTTGCACCTATATTTCACCCAAATTGCCTACAATTTTTATGTGTCTTACAAAATAAATGACAATATTAACCTGTTTTCTGGTAAGTATCAATGTCAAGTGTAACAGTTGATACAGTTCTATTAGAAATCAGAAAAAGACACAAATTATGCTGACATTTCTGGTGGTAAACTTTTTCCAGAAGCTCTTGAAAGAACATAGGCTTTCTAAGGATGATGCCAATTTTTAGATAAAATGTCAGACCGGTGTTCAGAGTTCTTTTCTAGTTATTTGAGACTTCCTGGACATTAGGCACTTTTGTAAGAGGAAAGGGATTCATTGTACCAACGCTGTTAAGTCCAGTTATCTGGAAATTTAATTTGAAAATTTCAGTTGCTTTTTCTTTTTGTGAATTATTGTCTTTAACAATAAATTGTTTCAAGGGAGGTGACTGAAGCAATTATTTTGTATAGCTCACATGTCATTGGAATTGGTCCATGTAATTAAGAAAGTGTGATTTGGAACAGAACTGGAACCTAAAATAAATAAAAAGAGTTAATTTCATTTCTCTATTGGTATATTTGAATGTGCAAGTTTTTTCACTATATTTGGATTCCTCTGCATTCCCTACTTTTGGTCCAAAGTAATATGTTTGAAAATTCTATTATCATCAACCTACAGAAAAAAACAAAATTTTGTATGTTTTGAAAAAACATTCATATGCACATGAGTCTTATATGGCATTCAACAATGCAGTGAACATAGCCTGCCACCAAAAAATCAGTATTATATCCTAATGACCTCTTGCAACATGTATGGGATCACTGAGTCAATGCTCACGGATAGGAATCATATGTGTCGAACATTGAAAAAAAGTGAGACATCTGTCACTCCAGAAGCAGGCCATGTGTCAGAATACTCACCAACTACCTATCTTTTTTAAAACTAGCAACCAGCCTTGGCTTTTTAAGATCTACACAGGCAGGTTTGGCAGCGTAAATGTTCACTACCTGAATGAGGAGAAATATCATGGCTTATGAAGCCTTTGGGAAGACATCGAATACCATGAGCATGAGAGTGTTTTTTCTGGTCTACCTATCTGTTTCACAGAGAAGGAACAGCAGAACATATGCTGCCATTTCTACAAGTCCTGTGAGGTACTATGGGTTTTGGGTAAGTGAAATTTAATGCAGAACTGACTTTAAAAAAGAAATAGGGGGTTTTTTTCCAGCAAACCAAACTGGTTTACTTCAAATGAAATCTACCCAAAAAGGTATATTTAATTTTGATTTCACAAGTAGGAATGTTTCTAATGGCACTCTAGATTTTCTTTGGAAAAATTTCCATTTTGCAGAAGTCCTTCTTTCTATCTAATTATTCTGACAACAAATTCCCAAACAGCTTTGACCATGAAAGGGGATTGTATATGTTACAGAAGTTACAGATATTTCTCAGTGCCTTCTTAAGACTATAGCTTCTTCAAACCTCATTCTTTATTCTTTGTTTGTTTGTTTGTTTGTTTGTTTTACTACTTCTTACTTCTGGCCTTAGCAAATAACCATTCAATAAATTATTGCATAAGGAAAAGTATTGACTTTGCATGTGAAAGGGAATAATGCTCAAAGAGCAAACGGGATCTTGAGCTACTGAGTGCTGGTGGCAGAGAAGGAAGATTATGACAGCAGGTGAATGGCAGCAGTGAGGGATATGAGGTGTAACTGGGACAGTTAATGCTCTGGGAAACCAGAGAGAAAAGTGGCCACAGTGTAATCTACCTGCAAAAATTCCCAAAGATTACAAGACTAAGCCTTGGGCCAGGCAGCTGTGCTGGAAGCTCAAAAAAAATTTCAGATAGCACAATTTCTTGAACTATGCTAATCCAGACCCGGTGGAACAATGAAGAAGAGAAATAGTGTCAAACAACAAAAATAAATCTGCAGAAAAAGAAGCAGGTAATAAAACAATATAGGCAATAGTGTGCTTTTCTACTGATTAAATTATTTAGACTGAATAACTGCCTTTATTGTATTATGTATGGAATGCAAATATTTATCTTTTGATTTTGTATTTATAGCATTGATAGAAAAACATTGTGCAAACATCAGGAAAAATATAACTTGACAGTTTTTGACACTTCTGTTGTAAAATTCAGAAATTAGAAAATAATATTATTCACTAAAAGTTATCAAAAGCTACACCCTCTTGCCAGACCCTCATATTTCTGTTTGCTCTGTTTTATAAAAGTAATGTGAAAACTTAAAATTTTAAGCTTAGAAAATGAAAAAATCCTGAATTTCATATCTCAGATACATGATGTAAGAATTGTAAAGTTTTTGTGAAGAAACTAGAGTCTTCACATTGTATAAAGCAAAGTTTATCTCCACCATTATCCCCAACTGTAGTGGACTTAATATTTGCTTAATGTAATTATTTAAAATGTTACAGACAGGAGTGTTCAAGAGCCTGTGGGTGGGTGAGCTGCTTCTATTCACTTTATTTTGGAGAATTCTGCACTGAAGTTGCATTCGCAGTATAAGTTTAATAACTTATTCCAAATTATGATTGAAAGCAATAACATTGCTATCAGTAGCAAAAAAGGACAGGAAAAAAAAAAAAGAAACAGGATTAAAAGTAATCTCTAAACTACAGCTATAAACTGAACATAGCAAGCTTTGGGGTGGCTGTTTAATTATCATCCATTAATTTTGTGATTTTGTTTTTCCACAAAAGCGCAGGGTATGTGAAACATGCCAAAAGGGCATCCTGACCCCTTTAAGTTCTGCTATTAACCTAATAAGGATCTTGTCCTGGACAGATGATGATTGCATAGTATAATTATAGAAACAGGGATAATTGCAATATACATAGGCAGTAGGGAAATCTGCTACTCAACAATAAGGGCCTGAGCACGATGATCCCACTGACTTCAGCTCTTAATTGACTTCAAAGAGGGCTAAAACTGAACAGTAGCTTTTAGAATAAATCTTTCGACAAGTACAAGTTTGGACAGGTGAGATGATCCAATATACCTGACAACTAAATAATTTTGCTTCCCCATTCCCCTTCTGTTCTGATTTTTTGACTCAGTCTCTACCCCAAGTAAGGGTTATGATTATGTTATGATTCTAAAAGGCAATCAAAACACAAAAAGTCTTAAAGTTATGATTGGAACTAAATGTTGTGTGAACAAAAATGTACGAATAAGTAAAGTATCCGCGATCTTGAAAGAGTTTTATCCAGCTTTTGGGGCTGTGTACTAAAAGTAATTTAAATAGTCAGTCACATCTGTTCTGTGCTGGAAAAACTTGGCCAAAAAAGAAAGTATTAATTTCTGCCCAAGGTTTCAAAATGGAAAAGAAGTGGTTATACCTTCTGTTATTACATTTTATTACAATTAACTTTAAGAGTGCACAAGTGTGTCAGATAGCAAAGCACATAGCATGAGAGTCTGAAGCTACGTCTTCATTAGTAACTAGCGTGCTCAGACAGGAGCAGATGTGGAGGGAGAGAAAGGGCTGGTGTTGAGGACACGACATGCACAGTACGCGTCACTCTGGCTCATGTTAGCCTGATCCTGGGGCCAAGCCCTGATAGCTGCTGAAGGTCAGCTGTGGGTACTCCTAGGGCACATCTTCCAGTTTCCAGTTTCAGGACCTCCCAGACCACTTCATGGTGTGAACTGAAGCCCTGTTGAGTGGGGATAAATTTGCTTCAAAAGCACACTCCTGATCCAAGCTAGGTGACAGGCACTTTTTAATAACATGCCAAAGTTGTTCAATCCTGTTAAAAATTAGGAAAACAACTATCCAAATCTTTTGAGTGGTCTTGCAAGTGTTAGCTTTGTTGGTTATATGGATTTACCAATGAATAACTTCTCTGTCTAAGAGAAGTAAATGTGCCTCAATGGCATTTTAAATTATTTTTTACTATGTGTGTTCAATATTCAGTTTTCCATGCATTTCTGTTTCCATAGAGATGCACTGTGTTTGGAAGAAAAGCCTGCCAGGAGTTAATTTGATTAATATTAAAATGTTTAAAACTGAGAAAAGTTTAAGTGTATTTTGCTGGTGAAAGTAACTCTTTATCTCACCTGGTTATGGAATAAATAGGAAAGTCTCTGGCACATGTTCAAGGGAGTCTGAGATACAAACCTGAGAAACAGCCAGCAGTGAGGAAAGTCTAAAGATGAACTCAGTTTATGTTGCCGTAAGCTTTGTCAGTAAAACCAGGCCTCAAGAGCAGCCATGCAGTCTTGGATTCAGAGCAAATTGGGGAGGTCACTGAGGAACACTCACAGAACTTAAGCCTGGAAGGAACCTTCCCCCATTCCACCAGATCCTGCTCCCAGCTAGCACATAGCAAAGTGTTGTTCAGCAGTAAGAAAGAAGAGAGGCAAAAAGATGGATCGGAGAGATTGTGTAACAAAGACATGGGGCACAACCAGACTGCTTCTTCATGCTTTCTCTATGAGAGTGGTGCTGAACATAGGAGCGAGAGCAGAACATTTGAATGGAAATGAGGTCTTGAAAGTAGAAGCAAATATATAGCAGATGGGCAAAAAACTTGAGGAGATCAAGTGCTGGAAATTTCTGGAAACACCAGAGAAAGAAAATTATTTTTATAAAGAAATATAATTAGAATTTTTTATAATATTTTGTGAATATTAGTCATGAATAAATGGTGGCTTTCTGTTAAGTGGTTTGTATCAGAGGATTACTATCTAATTAGGATTAGTAAGAGCAAAAACTTAATTGTTTTAAGATTAAACCTGATTAATTCATGCAAAAAATATACAGTATGATTTCCTGTGACAGCAGAGGCTGATTTAAAATCATAGAAAATTCAAGCCAATATTTCCATATTCCTAAATCTAAAGAACCACTGAAACTGTCTTAACTTCCTTTAGAAGTAGCAGACTAGAATTTGTCTAAACCAAAACCAAAAGCCTACACAAGTAAATTTAGTTCTGTGGTTATGCTGTATCTCCATATAAATTTTTTGTTCATTTTCATTTTTAAATTAAAATTATTTATTTGACCTTTATGTACAGAGCATAAGTCTTTTTCACTTCTCAGTAACTCAGAACACTGGAAATGTTTTCATGTCCTTCTCCTTATGTATGTACACTAATTCTCATTACATTTTAAATTGAAAAAAAATTGGCAGCAAAAACACTGAATACAATACATAGATATTATTGACTTTGAATAATTCTGTTGTTCTGTATAAGCTATTTTTTCCTCACTGGGAATGGAAAATATCCCACAGGAAAAAACAGTATTTCCACATGATTTTCCTTCCGAAAAGTAACAAAAAGTTGAAATATCACAATTTTTTCTTGGAATGAAATGTTCCAAAATAATTCAATTTGGAAATGTCTATGTTTAGTTTTGACTTACTAAATCAAAGTGGTTTATTTTCTTGAACTGAACCCAAGCACTGTGTTTCAAGTCAGTTCAACATTAATCTGCTTTGGCCTACTGTGCCTCATGGGAATCTGAGTAGTGCCCCCTGGTTCCCATGCTTTCATATGGGCTAGGCTTCTTGGCAAACTTTCTCTCATTGCACTTCAGCATGTGACTCCAATGATGAGCCATATGTCTTGGTCAGAGGGGAGCTTGTCATGCATAATGGGACATAAACTTTTGCAAAGAGAAACTGCACTTTTTCCTTAAACAGTGTTTGATGCAATTCCCAGCCCTCTTTCTTTAAAAGCAATATTGCTAGAAAGGCTAGAAAGGGTAGAAAGGGAGGAATTGGTTTGCAGGTATACTTTTGAAAATTTTGTGTACATGAAAAGTCATGGAATTCCAAGAGTTAAGAAACAGGACCTCTTTCATGTCTGTCATAACTCCTTTTAGATGGGGAGGAAATTGGCCCCTACATATCTTGACAACATAGTAGAGAGGACTGCAATCTACAGAAGTCAAGGGGAAAAAATGTGATAATACAGCAGATGGGGAATGCGTTCCTATGGTGACTAGATACACTATATTTTCTGCTAAGACATACAAATGAAAAGCAACACGGACTGCAGTAATGGAAGACCAAACACTAATTCTTCCTAGGTCAATTATAGTCAGGTTGCTGCTATAGTAGCAATAACCAATACTAAAACTAAGCACACTTTGCTTGTTTAATATGTAGTATATTATGATTACCAGAAACTTTAAACTAGAGAAAAGAAAAGATACAAATTAAAGCATTTTAATTGTTTTAGTATTTTGCTTTCCACATCCTCAAAAAAAAAAATATCACTAGTAAAGATCAGAACTATAGTGCACTCAGTTACCTGCTCAAGCAGATGGGAACAGCTGGACGTAGAGACCTAGAGGGAGACAGGATATGTTGTGAAGAGATTTTTCATTATATTATGGGAAGATAGCCTGTCAAATGAGGCTACAGCAGTAAGGTTTAAGAGGTTAGGAAATGTCAGCTTTAAGGTTGCCTGTGGCCTTATTTCTGTCCTTTGAGCTGTAATTGAGTGATACCATTTTTCTCCCCTTAACGTTAAAACACCTACGAAAAAAGAAATTTACAATTGTACCAAAAGGTTTTGTCAGCAAGTTTTTTTAAATCTTTTCAGAAAATAACTTCCACAGAAGTATCTATTCTGACATTAACAAAATCTAAAAAGCATTTGGATGAGAACATGTTGTTTTTCAAAATGTCCTCAGCTACAAGGTGGTGTCTCTGCTTCTGCCTTTATTTCGGGAGAGATTCTTTCTTCCATTCTGGACAGGATATCTGTTTCTGGCTTTGGCATCCACATCCGATACTAGTTTCACAGAAACTGGTCAGCTAATGTTCAAGGAACCCTGAAGAACTGGGCTGCCTCTTCATGGATATCATGTGACTAGTCTTGGCATTGTCTTAATGGCATTAGTAATGTTTTGATATATGATATGTGGCAATATACTTCCTATATTGTAGAAATAATAATGATGATATAATAAAGTGGAGAAAGAACTGTTTGGCAAGTGAAGCTAACTAAAATAATCTTACAAGCACTAGGAAGCCTCTGCAGGGTTATAGTGGAAACATGAATAAAATTAAAAGACACACTCAGTGATATTTTCCTGGATGAGACACTGAGAATGTGTGTGAATATAAGGGACTGGGATTGCTGGGGGCTATCCAGCTATTCATTTTGCCATGAGTCTGAGACATCTCACTCAATGCAAATCAAAGACATGTTTGCCTCTGTGATGGGCTGTTACTGGCTTGATTTGCAAAAAAAGCTATAAATTATGTTGAAGAATGCCAAATATATAGTTTTGTGATGTTAATGGTACATGAGGGAAAGAAGGGGAATGCAAGACATTTAATTGCAAAAAAACCCTTTTTGTCTGTTTTTTCAGTTAGGCAAATATAGATGTAATACACTCTTAAAATCTCAGAAATGCAAATTATTTTATCTGACTGCCAAAAAAAGTTCTAATCATCAAGTCAGATTGAAAAAAATGTCATATTTCTTATTTCACAACCTGTTCTGCTTGCATTTCTCCAGGTCTGCCTCAGCTGCATTTGCTGGGTAGTAGTAAAGGAGCTTGTCTGTAATTACAAAGGTGTTAATTTCAGCATTGCGAGTACTTTTTCTTTTTACTAGATTGGCATGAACATTTCACACTCTAGCGTGTGCTGTAATTGGAACAAACTGCAACACCTACTACTAAAAACTCAGCTCTTTGTAGCCATTGCTTGTCCCTTCCACTTAAAATTCCCTAGCCACACTTCTGCCTCCCAAGCTGCCTTTGAAGGCAGATTTATGTGTTTTAAGTACAATTCAAGCATATTGTAGGCACAGCAGGAGATTGTAAACAATCAGAAACTGAATTGGGGGAGTCCTCAGCATCTCAGTGTGCTAGAACCTGAAAAGCACCTGCAGCTTAACTGTTTTCACGTACCTTACAGATGATTCAGCATTGCTAGTGAATGTTATTAAGGAACATCAGGCAAAACACGGAGCAACGTAACCAGCTTATACAGATGTTGTCTGTGTACAGGAATCATGGTTGTCTTGAAGACAGGGTTTGGCTGGCTTCTGGAAGATTCATCCTCTTCTTTATCATTGTCTTTATTTTATACAGCTGACTTCACAAAAGTATTTCTTAAAGCAATATGGGAAAACAAACTCTGCTTTGATCTAACAGCTCCCAGTTCAGTAATATGCCCTAACAGGGATGTATTTGCTCTTGGTTTTATTGCTAACTCAGTCACTTTGACACAACTTCTGTGCCAATGTTATGCAATTTTTTAACACTGCAGGCATGGCTTTCCCTTCCTCCTGAGAGAAGGAAGTCTGGATGTCTTGAGCTGGGTAAGGGAGCTGAAAATCAAGCCTCCCACTTCCTGGGAAAATGCTTAAATCACTAACTAGCAGTCACTAATCATGCAAACAGAGAAAGGTTACTCTTTTCTAAAATTATTTTATTTAGTGGAAGTGGCTCTGGTGCTCTGCTTTGTGCTAAACTCGTTGCTGCTGACAAAGTGTTTTGGGATTCCTCTGCCAATGTGTAAGACACCAGGCCCCTGAAGGGACTTCCAGATGTCCTAAAATGTTTTAGAGATAGGCTCAATTTGGTTAAGGTTATGATACATGTAGACATGAATAATAGCAAACCATAGGATGTGTAATGATTAAGGTTGTTTGTTTTGGACATGGAAACCTAATCTCTGCCTAAATTGCACACTAGACCCAAATACTTTTCATGACTCATAAAGTCAGTGTTTGGCAAATGACTATGACCACTATTATTTATAGGGAAACACTGTTAAAGAAAGGCTGCTTTTCCCTGGAGTAGCAGAGGGTCCTTCATTCTGAATCTAAGGCAGCTGATAAAGGCAGGGATAAAGTTTCTAATAAGAAAGTTTCACCCAAGGCAATGTCTGTCTAAACTCTCTGTCTTTCTTCAGCTGTCCCTTAGTCTGATCGATAGGTCCTTCAGATTTAACCTAGCCTCATTTTATAGAATGTGACCCTAATTTTGTCTTTATTCTTGCAAATACATGAGCAGCTGCAATCTCCCTATCTAAAAACTCTGAGCTAAGGAGCAGAATCACTGTAAAGTGAATGCTGCTACAATGGGGAAAGTCTGAAGAGATGAGCCCTTAAATCTCATACAGCCTGATGAAATAGAAAGCGTTAAACTCAGACAGATTTTTTTTTTACTATTTTTTGCCTTAGGAATCATACAAGAAATGAGACAGATCAGTGATACCTCTGTTGGAGAGTTCTAAAAGGCAAACTGTGAAATATGGTATTCAAGTTTTTAAACAGGATTTTGCAGAACTGAACTTATTCTGGTTATCCTTCCAAATGCCTATTTGCATCCTCTGAAATCCTTCTGGAAAGACTGCAGAGAAGAACAAGAACTGTTGGCTATACCCGAAACCCTTATAAAATGTTGTACTATTCCACAAAACAGGGCGTGTTTATACAGGGCTGTGAACCTCAGGAAGGATACTGTAAGTGGTTGAGAATTTATAGTTTCCACAGAAGAGGAAAAACGTATTTTTTCAGTCTATCTATATCTGAGAACTGAAATGTGCATAAGTGACGCGTTAAACTCAGACAGAAAAAAAAAAAAAAGAAAAAAATGAAAAAAAAGAAAAGGAAAGAAATTAAATTACACTAAATGGAATTCAAAAATATATTAAAAGAAAGCAAAAATATCTAACAGGAAACAATTATCTTGGCCTGCAAGTACGGCTTAAAAATATTTCTATATTTCAAGGATATTAGCAAAAAATTATGAATTTTCATCAAAAACCTTTTACTCCATTTTAACACTCTGCACCCCAGCAGAAACCATTTACAATTTTGACATTTTCTCTTTTATCAACTCTAATTATAAAAAGTTAATGTTGGTTTAACCATGATTTTTCTTCAGAGTTTGAAGGCTTGCGTGTCTTAATGGCAGTGAGATTTCTCTCTTTCTCCCCAGTGGCGGTGTTTTAGAAGCAGCTTTGACACCAGTATGTACATACATCACTGAATGGCAAAGGTTGTGTGCCTTGCAAATGGAAGGAGTTGCTTTGGGGCTATTCATAAATGACCTATATGACTGATTCATGTGACAAATATGGCAATAAGCAATAATTGACAGCATTTTAGTGTTGATATATTGTTCCTGGTTTAACTTTGTTTTAATTTTTCCTCATGATTAAAATTAGATTATGTTGAGTTCACATTCACATATAACATAAAAAGAACCAACAAGAAAAGGGGTTTGTTTTTCCTCCTTAAACCCCCTTAAACCTCATAGGTTAAGTCATGGAAACCTATAAAGCTCCTTTAGTGAAAACACATATACCTTGCATGTTGCTGGAATTGTTGAGGTCATTTGATATGATCTATGTTCTGCAATGTGTGACTAGATCTCATATGGAGCTTTGAAACAGTAGGCTAAAATGGACATTTTAAACATTTTATATGAAGACTTTAAAAACAAATTAGACACGAGAAGCATATATCTATAACATTATTTACCATTCCAGTTGTTATAAAGAATGGATATTTGAAAAAAAGTTAATGTTAAATACTCTGTTCAGTAAGCTGAACATTCATTCCACCTTTATTTTTTACCATTGTGCGGAATTTTGTCATAAAAACACGGGCAAATTCTAGTTTGCAAAATATGTGAGCTAATTAAAAGTAAATAATAGACAAAATCAGGAGGAATATTTAGTTACATGGAATTGAAAAATAGGGTGAATGTGAATGCTGTTTGGTATTAAATTACCCTCATCGTTTAAAAAACACCTGGATGGGTTCAAGAAGTAAAGTAAGGCTGAGCAAAATATGAATTAATGAATAACACATTTCCGTGATAGAATGTTTTTGACTACTATATAGACCTATAAATAAAACATACTACGTGCATAGTTGGCACCCACCAACTGACTAATGTTAATGTAAGTAGACACAGATTTCTAGAGTCTTTTTATATAAAATGTGGCTAGTTTCTGCTTTCTATGCTATGTTAATGAATGCCAGGGAGACTATCGGCTGTATTTTAACTTTTTGTTTACTTCGTCAGACTCATGCTGAGAGCAGTAAGTGCCATTCCCATAGCATAGGGCTTACCACATGTACTTAAAAGGTCCATACTTACACAATTAATCACATTTTAAAAATTATTTGCTTTCCCACATTGAACACAATAGGCCTTTGTTAAATATAACAGCTTACGCACAAAAGAAATGCAATAGCTGCTAAAATACTATAATCACAAAGTATTGGCTACAATAAATAGCTGAGTTTTAATATGTCTGGACTGCAACAGGGTCTTGGTTATTGAAGATGATGAAGGATAATTTCCCACTGAAAGAAGAGAATAGGGAATTTAGCAGCTATTTTTGTGGGGAAGTAAAAATATTGGAAAGCTCAGCTGAGAGGTCATAGAGAACAAAACTAAGGGATTTCTGGGCTTGTTACCATTTAATAGCAGAAGATTAGGACAAACATATGCTGAATTCTTCCCTTCTTGAGGAGAAAAAGGATCATCCATACTTCTCTTCTCAAAAAGGCAGAGAAGCAGAAGGAGACCATAGGGTTGTTTGAAGTGTAAATGAAGTGGTGTAGAAGAGAGAACTAGCAGCATGGTGGAAACTGTAGCTGGCAGTGCCATATTCTGCACCTGACTGTCTTTGCTTAGAATAGCAACAAGCACAAAGGATATTCTTAGCAAAGCAGCAGCTCCATGAGTAGCCAAGCCTGGGGAAAGGTTGTATTGGAATAAGTTGGCTTAAAAGAATGGTAGGCTAGTGAGAATCTCTAAGTAAAATGGCAACATTAATCATGGAAAGAGTTCCGTGAACCCTCAGGAAAAAAAAAAAAAAAAAAAAAAAAAAAAGTATAGGTGTCAACATGGAAATAATTACATTTACATTTCAGAAAAAACAAGTTTGGCCTTTTACATGAAGTGTGCAACATCTATTGTAATATACTGCTTTTAATATTGCCCTGGAGCTCATGCTTTAGAAGTGATAGAGGAGGAGAGGCATAACTTTATTCAGCAGCTGCAGTTCCAAGTGATGTTAGAACCTACTTTCTTCTTGTCTGCCAGAGCCAATATGAGGACAGTGTATAAAGTTGTTGGTGCAGATAGTAAAAATATTCTTGCTCAAAGTGTTAAAGTTCCAAGATATTTCAATGAGGTTAGACATGTGCATGTTCAAACGGACTACTGACTGGCTACAGGACATATTCGGAAAAATGCAGGACACTATCACTGATTACTCAAGTATGTTCTTGTAACATCTTTTGTCGTAACCTGTGACAATCATGCCTCGTATAATGGATCCTAGATCTTTAAATTAAAAGGAATAATATAACTTCCAGGCTAACACACTGTATCTAACTGTATCCATGAGTGAAATCTTAGGCATGTTCTACTGTTAATTAAGTGTATGAAAAGCAAGTCAGATGAAACTGAGACTAGCCAATATACCATATTTACATAATGTCCAGAAAAAATAAATGACAAGAATCGCAGATTGATAAGTAGGATTTACAGCAGTTAGTTTCCCTTACAAATAAAAAATGCTGCAACCTTTCCTCCAAACCTCTACTAAAACCATTAGATGTCCTTCCATGTTAGGTGAGAGGAAAGAATTTGAGCTTAGCTTTTCAGAAAAGAAGGAATAGGCAGAAGGCAGAGGAAACTAATACCACAGAAGTGCACAATACATTAAATAATTTTTTAAATATATTTGAGACCATATAAAAAAAAAAATCCTGGGGTTCCTGGCCTCTAAAGTGGAATTCTGAATCCAGGGTGGTACACAAATTACAGGGAGAAGGAGAAATCTCTTCTAAGGACAGGGATGAGTCCCACCTCTCATATGGCTGTATGTAGATGATTACATCTATGTGGATCTTTCACTGTACAGAAGACTTACTTCCAAAGAAAGAGAGACTTGACAAATGGAGCAGAACCCAGTTTTTCTTTTAAAGCTCTAACATGTTTTATCCAATCACTAGTTAATGTGAATTGTGAGAAAAGACATTGGAAGCGATTCTCTCCATTGCAGCTAACAAATTCAGTGGACACTTCTTCATATCAGCCCTATTAATTCATTTCAGGACTTGGTCATTTGACATTATTTTCTCCACAATCATGCAACACATCATAAGTTCCAATGGTAGAAAATGGTCCTGCCCACCTTACCTTGAGCCTCATAATGAGAACACTCTCTCAGCATGTTGGAAAGAATGTGTTTAGATCCTCTCAGCTCCATGAACTTGAGTGTCCCTTATTCTGACAATCTACCTTCTATATTCCAAGTAATCTACCCTATCTCTCTTCTGCAATTGCAACCATGTTTTGTAAGGAGTCGTTTGGTCAGTTCATGGCTGGCATGCATCTGAAGATGTTTGCTCAACTGAACCTTCAGAAGGCTTAAACCTCTTGTTCACCTTGCCAGAGTGGCACAACTTGAGGCATGCTGTACTCACTGTCCAAATACTGGTTGCAGACAAACAGGGTGGCAGTGGGTGATCTGGCGCTGGCAGGATAAAGCGGTCCTTGTGCTGGCGCTGCTGGTCATTGCTAGGACACCCAAGGATCGAGAATTGCACCACTAAACTCAGTAAATACTGACGTAGGCTGAATATGAGCTCCTAAATCATCTTGACAGAAAGTTGTTTTCTTCCTTCTCAAAGTGGCAAGCTATCTATTGCGCATATTTAGAATCTTGTGTAACCAAATGTGGTCAGAATTTGGTTTTGGCCAATTTTTCCACTCTGTGTAAGTGAGAGGTAAGACTGAACTGCAAAGCAATATTCTTTGAAAGGTTACCGTGAATTTACTACAAAAGCACACTCTGAAAGGTTATGAGAACTTTGGGATCCATTGCAGCACTGTTCACAATGACCCTTTCTATTATTTTATGGAACATATGGACCTGGCTGTCAATTTTAATAGGGAAGACAACTTTGTTTAACACAGAAATGTATCTTTAATAGACAAACCTGTAACTGTACGCGTTCTGTAAAACTCTCAGGCAGAGACATTTGAGGAAATGCATTTGAATTGATTTAAAATCCTGAAAAGGACTAAATGTCAAGAAAATTTTTAAATTTATAAACTATCCATGTGTCCATGGATTATAAGATTTCCTGATACCATGGGATATTGGAGTAATAACACAACACAAGCGGATTTGGCCAGCATCTATAAAGAGAGGGGTTTTTTTTATTTTACTGATTGAAGAATGGGATTAGGAGGCAGGATTTAAAAAATTCTATTCTCAGCTCTGTTGCTCATTTATTGTGTGACTGCACAAGCCACAACCACATTAGAAAGTCTCGGCTTTCTCCAAATGCATGCAGTGTAGTCCCATAGTAGCAGTCTGAAAAGCCTGTGCTCCGGGTACATTTGGACAACCAAATAAGATTCAGGCTCTGCAGCCAAGCTGATGACTGTTCATTCTCCATCCAGAATTCTGTGGTCACCAGGGGAAATATTGCTCTTGGAGTCACAAGAAGTTTCTGTAGCTGCAGGTCCCAAGTGGCTCATGGAGCTTATTTTCTTTTTTAATTTAGTGTGGGCTGACAGCCATGGAGGCTACTTTCACCTGGGTCAGGCCCTTAATGATGCAGGCAGTAATACTGAACTGATTAGAAGCCATCACCCAGAATTCACACACAATTTATTGATGGTGGTGAAGCCCTCACAGAGTAGTAAATACAAAGTCTAATCTGCTGCTTAGGTTCCCCACCAACTGAATCAAAACGGTCATCAAATTAGTTTGATTTTTTCCCCATCATCTTACAGTGATTACTTCCTGGAAGACATCTTCAATAGGATCTACACCAACAATTTTAGATGAATTTTCATATTTGTTACTTACTGCTCACAAATCCATTTGCATTTAACAGTGGGCCATCAGTATGATTTATTAACAGCCCAATAATGTAGAGTCAGTATTTTAGTTTACTTGTTTGTTGTATGTTTGGTTTCTTTATTACACTTTGGTAATGCTGCAATAAAGAAAGCATCCTGGTGATTTTTCTATTTGTTTTATTAAACCTCTTTGCTGCAGGGTATTTGGCAGTTGTCATGTATGTTCCCTTTTAATATACCAGCTGTACTTCATGCTTATTCATTTCCTCTATCCTTAAATGTTCCTCAATAAACTAAACAAACTACTTATTAGAAGTAACTTATAACGTAAAATCTGTATGCTCCCTTCAATGCATCAGAAGCTGCTATACCTTTGTTTTCTTTCTGATGACAAAATTACAAGTTTTATAAACACTGTAAATGTGTTTTTCAAAACATTGAAATGTACATTGTTATGTATGCAAATAGTGCAGCTGCATTTGCTTGTTTGGAGCAGATGATAAACTAAATATTTTGCAGCCTTTCACTGGACTGTTCTTTCCTTACTTTCAGCATTATTTACATGCAAAAAGTGTTAGATATAGCTGCTACACAGATAAACTTGTATGAAATAATTCTGAATAGACATGGATAAAATAATTTTTCCCTCAAATTTGTTTTCTAACTGGTGGCAGAAACTCCTGTATGCAAAAATTAAGAGTCTAGATATCATTTACAATAAAACTCCATTTATTCTGAAAAGATGTGTAGAATTCCTCTGATGCAAGTTAGTCTGGCCTTTATATTCATAGGGAGTGTATATGCACTTTATATGGTATTTCAAGTGAATGTTATTACAATGTGGATAAGATGCTCATGAAATTAAGTGAATAATTCTCATTGTAATATTATTTCCTTAACATTTGAACCTCATTCTACGAAAAGTATGATATAGTAGCCTTCCTTCTGCAGCGGCTGAGCTTTGGGCCACATATACACTGCTAATGGCCAGGTGAGCTCATGTGTTTCCTGCGGCAGTGCCCACAGACCTCACCTCACAGGCCCCTGTGGCACCTCAGACCTTCTCCAAATATACCCCCATGGGCACTATATAAAGATTTTATTTATTCTAAAAGTTCTCTTCTTTTCTTTTCCTTTTTTTATTTTCTTTCTTTTCTTTTCTATTTTCCCAACTACTTTTGCTTAGTGGAAGGCCAAAATTAAAAAAAAAAAAAAAATCTTCTACATGTGACTTGAAAATAACGACTCTTCAAGTTGTTCTTCCTTCCTGGAAAAAGGAATAGTGTCGTCTTGGGCATTCTGCCAGGGAATATCAAGCTCCAGTCTATTGAAAACATGACCAAGGACAGAGAAAGTTCAAATGCTGAGAAACTGAGAAGGGGAGCATTGAGAGGGAGGCTGCAACTTTGAGAGGTAAGGTGACCTCTTTAGCATCTTGGATCGATTTCCTCAAGATTCTTAAACAGAACAAAGACTGTAAATAGTCAGTTGTATACCAATGAAGAAAACTGAAAATGAGGATGATGTGTACCATGACCTGTTTTGGTGAGTGAGGAACAGAGGAAAGAAGGAGGCATGGAATTAGGCTGCCATCGGGCCAGTGACTGTTCTACAGTCTTGTTTGGGTCATTTTTTAGGAGAAAATGTAATGTATTTGTTATAAGTATTTATGATAAAAAAGTTGCAGAACAATAATTAGTATCCTTGTGTACCCATATTATAACAATCTACTATATTTTTGTTTAAAATAATTGTTCTTCAGCTCCTTCTAGCCAGAAACATGGAATGCTGATCAATGAGTTACTTTGCCAATCATTTAATAAACATTCGCAGCCTAACCTTAAATGAATAAATGACTAGTGAAATGACTGGAGCAAATGTCATCAATCAATCTCATATACCCAATATGTAAGCTGTTTCAATGGAGTAAAACATATGGTTGTAGTTTAAAAAGAAAATCCTTTAGAAAACTTCATACAACATCGCTTAAATCGAGGCTAATCTTTGACATAATCCAATATGAAGAGAGTGAGAGAGATTTGTTTCCTTCCACTGTGATTATAGAGTCTAGCTTTGAAAGAGTCTTTTCCAAATATATTATAAGTCACAGTAAAGTACTTTGATGGGGGAAAAAAAGGTGAAAAAAAAGAACTAAATACATGTAACAGTTGCTAAGGTTAACAGAGTTAGTGCAATTGAAAAATTACCACCTAGGAAGCAAGACCCCATATTATCCTCTCTCTACAGTGTTGAACACCTAAGGACAACAGTTATCATTAAAGCTTTAGGTCCTCACTTAATGTAGGGAGTGACAAAATTCTCTGGAGAGAGCTACCTGCAGCCTGGGCTGCAGCCTCAGCAAGAAGGCAGGTGTCGAGGCTTTCCATGTCCTTGCTGCCAGGACAGGAGTAGGAATGGGTGAGACTGTGCAAAATACTTTGCTCTCTCTCCAAAAGTGCCTGTCAGTAGAGCAGATTGAGTGAAGTATATCATGCTACCCATGACATTTACTGGAGATGGCAAGAAAAACAAGTGTAAGAGCACAATTACAAGACCCGCATTGGCTTTTGAGACAAAAACTGTGATTGTCTTTTTCCAGGCAGATCATTGCATGCTGCTCTCATGCAAAATTTCTTCATGTTAGGTGAAAGCATTACTATGAGTCTCTCCTCAGTTGTTGGGCAACAGAAAATATTTTTCACAAGCATCTGAACTCACTTCTACTCTCTCAGTAGTATGCAATGTGGGAAATAGTTTTAAAAGTAGGTATATCTTTTGTCATTTTTTATAAGTGGAGGGAGACCAAAATTAGAACTGAAATATATAAAAATGGATATGAAAACTGCAGTGGTGTGATGTATGATGTGCTCTGGAAATGAATAATATTTATAAGCACTCTACTGAGAGTTATGCATCAAATTTGATGAGGAAATTTCCTTTACTATCAAAGGAAATACATTTTAGGATACAATCTCATAAAATGACCCATGCTTTCTTTTCAGATTGCTATTCTTATTTTTATCATAACATTTTTGGGGTATTTTCCCATATA
>NW_010306895.1:0-3401 GCF_000700745.2 Antrostomus carolinensis | reverse complement strand
ACAACGGCAGAGTGCTGGGTCTCAGGACAAAGCAGCCCCTTTGTACAAGCACAGTTATGTTCTGCAGCTTCACAGGGTCCCTAACGATGTTCCACAGTCAGTTGAGAGTTTCACCCCTGGAACACTCACACCACGCCAAGAAAACAGCAGCTCTGTGAATTCCTGGCAGCCTTCACCGCGCCAGTTAAATTAACTCACCGCTTGTTTCCTGTGGATATTCATGATATGAATGTCTTCGCTGCGATACTCCTCATCGTGCTTATCCAGGGGAATTTTTTCCAGCTCAAAGTCCATCTGAAGCAGCTGGTTATCAGAGAACAACAACAACAAAAAAATTCAAATGACACTGGCTGCCCTTCTGAACTAAGCGTGTTCGGTTAAAAATGTCCCACATGACACCCACCCGAGGGCAAGGAGCCTGAGGAGGCTGGGATCACCACGCTCAGACCATTTCACTAAAGGTACAAGCCATTTTCCCACCATGAAGCACATTTACCCTCATTTTACCCACTCCTGTGCCAATTCAAAGCTACAGGCACTTCACAACGTTTAAGAAAAATTTAAAAGCTTGCCATAAAACATTTTGCTTCCTCCAGCCTTCAGAGCACTAAGGCAAACGACAGCACCCGCCTCTGTCTGCCAACCTCCTCAGCTGGAGGGGAAGGGGGGGGAAATAAAGGCTAAAAAACCTCTGCAATGTGCTCAGGAGATTAATTTGGCTGAACCTTGGCAAGCTAAAGAAGGAAATAAATTACAAGAAAGCAGAAATCATCCAGAAACACCTACACCTATTGTGTTTATTGTGGGTGCGGCACCTCAACAGAGTTGATCTCAATTACAACAACCCTCCTCACGGTCAGGTCCCCACAAGAGTTCAAGGCACAGCTAATTATCAAAGAGGTGCTTTTATTAACATGTACAAATCATCCTGGAATTCTTGCCTTTCTCCTTTTTTGTAGTATTATTATTATTATTATTATTACTACTATGTATAATCCAGTACTCGGGCACAAGGGCTGCTTTTCAGCAGACTTCACAAGTGTACAGTTAAATCATCCTGCACTGATCGTCATCCCCACAGTCTTAGGAGGGATCCAGTCACTACCTGTGTTCCTTTTCTTTACCTGCTCAGAAGATACAGCTGGAATATTTAATTATATCACCTATTAATGCTCTCTCAGTGCAGGGGGGAAATTTTTGCAAAAGCAGCTATATCACTTAGCAGAGTTCCTGAGCTACTCTGGAAAACTTTACCTGTGTTTTCCCTCTACTTTCAATGGAACATGTTAAAAGAAAATAACTTTTCACCAGACTAATTTCTAATCCTCCCAATAACCTCTGGTAACATCAAGACAACTACAGCAGAAAGCAGGCAGCAATTTACTTGCTCCTACAAAAATTGATTGTTTTGATTTTGACAGATATTGCCTCACGTATGGTGGCCCTTTCCAAATCTGGAAGGTGTCACAAGCTAGAGAAGCTTTTAACAACCTGAGTCTGGCTGCCTGGATCAAAAGCAATGATACAGTTAAGATTAGCAAGGCAAGAAAGGTTAGTGCGACCTTTTGAGGGAAGGAAAGCTCAGTAAGTATCCAAAAAGTCTCTACTGGTTAAGCTGGACAGTAATTTCAAGAGTCACCATCCAAATTTTCTGCCTCATCTGAAGACAAACGTGCTTCTCCTGCTACAAACTCTACTTTGTGCAGTCAGCTGGAGTCTGTACACGAAGCAAGCGCCACTGATGTTCAGATGATACAATATAAAGACCTCCTGCAGCCAAGCTACTTACCCAGCGTTCAAAAAACACGTTAAAAACACTCACCTCAAAGTATTTTCTCTCAATTTCAGGATTCTTTCCCATAGTCCTCTGTTCATAACAGCACAAGACGCAGGTATCGGGGCCAGTAAGGTCTTTCAGCGTCTTCAGTAACGGTTCTAACGACTGCCCAAAAGAGGTTAAATATTTCCCATTTAGATTTCAAGTTCATTTTCCTGGTATGATACCATCTAACTACAGAAAGTCTTCACCCAAGAGACAACTTCCCAGTTTTGCTTTTCGGGGAGTTATTTTTAGTACTTAAACTGGGACAAAAAGAACTTAAGGGCAAGTTGGAAAGCAGAGGACAGAGTGAGATCGCACAGGAGAAGAGCTTTACAGACTGACCAAGAAAACTGAACTAGTGTCAAAGCCAAAACCATCCCACACTGCTGAGCGGGCACTTCCTTCAGGCACACAACAACGACTATTTCTTGACGTGTTTCAAAAGTGAAGGGTTTCTCCATCATTCTTGGAACACGGCTCAGATCCAGACCACTACGTAGGGAAACACGGAGCCAGTGCAAGGGGCTGGTAAGATCACTGGAAGGGCACTAGGACATGGGGTTCTTCAGGTCATTTCCCTTTTCTTGCAACTTCTTTTAGTTCCCTGTGCACATCCCGCAGAGTTCCAGCTCAGGAGATGGAGCAGACTATAGCAACCACTTAGCTGGAGCAGGATTTCTCCTTCTGTCTTCCCAAGGGAAGCGTCAGGAGAACTGAAACAGTGCAGTGTGGCACTATTAAATTTCATTTACCAGTGCATGAAACAGTTCACAACTATCAGTCACAACGTTTTGCTTCACACTTCATTCCCAATATATACATTAAAAAAAGGAGGGGGAGGGACAAATACTAAGTTTGGGGATTTTTTTAAACATAAAAAACTCTGTCTGAATCTCAAATAGCCTTGAATCTGTTAAAAATACCTTTTCCAGTCTTGCTCCTGCTAAACTATTGGGACCAAGACACAAGCACTGTATTTATTTGAATAATTCTCCTGTTAAACCCACACCTTTCCCATGGAAGCTTTCTAAAGGGGTTTTGCAAAGTCTTCATTTACCTCCTCATAGTAAATGCAATCAGCCATTAGTATATAATCGGGGGGAGGCTGAAATTCTGTTACATCTTCACCCCTAAAAAGAAGCAAAAAAAAAAAAAAAAAAAAAAAAAAAAGGAGTGAAAACAAGCCTCAATAATAACACAACACACACTACTAAAGGACTGAGCATAAAATTAACTACTATGCTCTTAGAGTTTCCCTTTTACAGCAGCGTTTCCAAGGATATTGGGCAATTTAACAACGGGAGCCCCGTTAAAGGTGAACGGAAACATTAAAGCTCATACAAACCATTTCAGTACCTTGGCTCGGACTGACCCTGTCACCAGGTGTTTGTTGTTCTCGATATTCACCAGCAACAGCTCCTGCAGCTCCTCAAGGTCGGTGACCGTCACGTTTGCCCTGAAACACAACACGGGTTACAACTCAACGCAGCCACAGGGCGCGTTTTGCGAGAATTTATAAGATTTCACACAGAAAATATAATAAACAGGGTAAAGAGTGGAGAACCGCGCGGGAGGGACC
>NW_010306894.1:0-677 GCF_000700745.2 Antrostomus carolinensis | reverse complement strand
TAGCAGTGACAAATATGGAACCTAACATTGAGCATCTCATTAGCCAAAAGCAGGCTTATAGTTCACATTGAAATATTATTTGGTTTTGTTGGTTAAAATTGTTCTTTATTTTAAATATTGCATTTTTTCCTGTTTTTTGTGCACTACTACAAATAAAATATGTGCAGTGTGCATAGGAATTCGTTCATTTTTTTCCAAACTATAGTCTGGCCCCCAACAGTGTCTGAGGGACAGTGAACCGGCTCCCTGTTTAAAAAGTTTGAGGACCCCTGCACTAAGGTCTTCCTTCACAATAGCAGTAGTAACCATTTTCCGTCATTTTAACAAGCTCTGGTATAGGGAAAATAGAGCTGAGCTTTAAATAGGTATCTTGGTCTTCACAATCTGCTGTTCCAGGTAATGTCATTCTTATTAAACCTCTAAACCAAAACCAATGATCTCTTTTCACTGAGCTTGAAGTCTACTGCTATGTCAAATGCCATGAAAAGGCAGTATTTCTGAAAGCTTTTGTTCTTTTCCAACTGTATAACCTGCTCAAAAGCTTTCACCTTTTGCTTTTTAGGCCTTTATGATCATAATAATATTTCTGCTATTTAAAATAATAATAATTGAATAATGGAATTATTATGTGCTCTGTTTTGCAAAAATATACAGCATGTGTAGGTGTATTGGGTTTG
>NW_010306893.1:0-10562 GCF_000700745.2 Antrostomus carolinensis | reverse complement strand
GGGGGAGCTTTGGGATGGGGTGGTGAGGGGGGTGAGGCTATAGACTCTTGGTTTGGGAAGGAGCCTCTGGGCTCACTGAGACCCCTGTCCCCCTCCCAGGCTGCAGGGCCACCAGGCAGGCATGGTGGGCTATGACCCTGAGGCCAAGTGCGTCTCCACGGTGGAAGCAGCTGTAGCAGGATCGGCATCCGGCTTGGTCACTCGGGTCCTTATCAGCCCCTTGGATGTCATCAAGATTCGCTTTCAGGTACCTCCCTCATTGTGTGCTTGGGGATGAGGTGAAAGAGCTTGTTACGGAGCAGAGCTGAGCTTGGCCTGGACCAACAGGTCACTTGTGCAACCAGAGAGCACTGACTCTGCTCCTCAGCCCTCACCTACATTGTATACAGGTTATGCAAGGTAGTAGGGCTATCTTGAGTCCACTGCTTCTGTTTATATAACTTGTGTGTTCGAATGGGGTCTTGTGTTTTTCATAGTTTGTTCTCTTTCTCTGTTTTTCTGAATGAGCTCTGCTGTCTAACTGAATTTCACCGTCATCCCTATCGATTCCCGTTGTGTTGCATGCATGTTTTTATTCTTTTAGAGCCCTACATAAATAACACCCTGGTCAGTTCTCGATGTGATTCTGTGGGAAGGCAGAATGTCATCTCTCAGCATTGGTTGTTCCTTAAGAGTTGTGAATTCCTGAATTAGATGCTTGAAATGTGACGTGAAATTGAAAATATTTTCTCTGTTTTCCTCCAGCTTCAGATCGAGCAGCTCTCCCCCAGAAACCCAGGGGCTAAATATCACGGTATCTTGCAAGCTGTACATCGCATCTTCCAGGAAGAGGGGTTGGTAGCCTTCTGGAAGGGCCATGTTCCTGCTCAGTTCCTTTCAGTTGGCTACGGAGCTGTTCAGGTAAGGAGACTGGACATCACCAGTGCCCAGCGTACACACATAGGACTCTCATACTTCTCTTCAAACTGTCTGCATGGGCAGATGGAGAAAGGTCCAGGTTTAAACTGTACTGATGCAAGGCAGGTCCAGTCTCAAAGATGTGCAGTTGTACAATGGTGATGTATAATTCCTAAGTTAATATTCCTGAGCTTGCTGAACAGCCAGCGTGGAGCACAGCTAGAGCAGACTGAGTTCTGTGTCTGGTGTCGCAGACAAGCCCTGCTTGTTCTTTAGCTGTTCATCTTCTAACCCTGTGGAGTTTTTTTGCTTTTGATCATGATGTCACCCTAATGGCTTGTTAGGAAAAAAATCAGTGAAGCTGATGATGGTGCTTTACACAGCATTGTAAATAATAATAACAGCACAGTTTATGAGCAGGGGTTGGAAGAGTAATGGGCAGCATATCTTTAATATAACAAATGTTCTTCAGGACACATAAAGCATTAAAATGAGTTTTTAACAATTCTAAATGCAAGATTTAGCAGAAGTGTCAAGAGAGCAGAATATCCCAAGCATTCCCCGGGCTGCTCAGTGATTTTTACAAGGTATTCTTTGAGCACATGTTCCAACAGGCTGCGAGTTGGGGAGGACTTTTGAAGGACAGAGAGAGAAGTTGGTTACAAGCAGTGGGTGGAGCTCTTTTGGTGAAATGGGAGAGGAGCAGGAGATCCATGTCGGTGATAAAGACTGACTCCTTCTCCTGTGTGTGCTTGTTTCTGTCAGTTCATGGCGTTTGAAAGCTTGACAAAACTGGTGCACAACATCACCTCGTACGACGCCCGCGATTCCTTTGTGCACTTCGTCTGCGGCGGACTGGCTGCTTGCCCGGCCACTGTGGCAGTTCAGCCTGTTGACACGCTACGCACCCGCTTTGCTGCTCAGGGAGAGCCCAAGGTATGGCTGAGGGTTAGTGTTTGGAGTTATTATCCACAGCAGTAGCAATGTTTCATGTGTATGAGCACAGAAGGTTTGAAAAGGACATAACAGTCCGTGGGTTAACGTAAAGACACAGGTGGTGTTATTGGGCAATGTTTGCACTGTTGCCAAGGTATCCTCTGTGCTGTTGACACAGCTTTCTTATGTTTTGCTGCTTCTGATTGTGTTTGACTTCTGACAGGTCATCCAGAAAGGAGAAACTGTCCTTAACAGGATAACTCAATTTTCATTTCAGCTGTTGGCTGTTTATAGAACACACTCCCCAGTCTGCTGAACATTGCGTGTTTGGGATTTTCTGCTTGCACAGAGTCACGTTTAGATAATGATGAGGGTGGTACTTTTTTTTATAAGGGCAGTTAATGATAGAACAAGGGGAAATGGCTCTAAACTGGAAGAGGGGAGGTTTAGATGAGATATTAGGAAGAAATTATTTCCTGTGAGGATGATGAGACACTGGCCCAGGTTGCCCAGAGAAGCTGTGGCTGCTCCTCCCTGGAAGTGTTGAAGGCCAGGTTGGATGAGGCTTTGAGCAACCTGGTCTAGTGGAAGGTGTCCCTGCTGCTGGCAGGGGGGTTGGAACTGGATGATCCTTAAGGTCTCCTCCAACCCAAACCAGTCTGTGATTCTATACTTGAAACCAGTCACCTTCCACCTGTGTTTCATGTTCTTGTTTATGCAAGAATCGGTCTCCATGCTAGTTAAGTCCATAATAACTAGACTCATATGGGTTTGTATCAGAGCCACGTCTGGTTTTTGACTTAGCCTGCAGTAGAATCACAATATATATTACTTGAATTCTGTTGCAGGAGCAAGCAGAGCTGTTAGAAAAATAAATAATCGTGACTGTGATGTAAGTGGTCTCAGGCCACAGCTCTTAGCTCTGTGCCTTGTTTCTTTCGCTCAGCAGCACAGCTTGGATGTGGGATACAGTGTCAGCCCAGGCCTTTCAGTGCAGAGCTAATGACTGGTCATTCAATTAGTCTCTTGTGGCTCAGAGGTGGGGTTAGGCTGTCAGCTTACAAGAGTCACAAGTGCTTTAGCCAAGAATACTGTGTGAAGAGGAGCAAAAATCACTTTGTTCATCCCTTTGTGCTGAAAACGAGTCAATTGTATTTGGGGCTGTGGGAACTTCCTATCTGCATTACTGGGAAAGAGCCTGACCTTTGGTTTGCTGTTTTTAGGCCTGTTCCACTAGAGAATCATCTTCTCCTTTATTGTCTAGATCTATCGCAGCCTTCGCCACGCGGTGGTGACGATGTACCAGACAGAAGGGCCTCGGACTTTCTATAGAGGTTTGACCCCCACAATCGTTGCTGTCTTTCCATATGCTGGTCTCCAGTTCTCCTTCTACAACATCCTGCAACAGTTCTCTGAATGGGTGATTCCAGCTGAAGGAAAGAAAGGAGGTAGGCACTTGTTAGAGTGATGTCAGCAATCTGGAGAGGAGGAGAGGATGAATGCTGGTTTGGGAGACTGGCATAAGCTCAATTTTTTATCCTGTCACTCTTTTCAATGCAACATCTGAAAAGTATCTCCATTTCCCATCTCTCACTGTTACTCCTGCACAGATATTGTGAAAGTAAGTGCAGTCAAGTTTACAAAGATGTCATGTTATGGAATAACCATGATGGAAATGTGGATGGATGGCCAAGTGAAGTGTTACAGGCCAGGGTACTCTTTCTTGAGCTGTGTCCCATTACTTGTGCTGTGGGAAGCCAGTGCTGCTGTAATCCTTCTCAGTTTCATTAGTGCTGTGGGGACAGAACTCTTGGGTTTCCTCAGGAAATCTGCCTGCAGATTCCAACACAGCTGTTACAGAAGATGATTCATTTAGCCTAATTTAAAACTGCCAAGCTCTTGATTTGATGTTTTTATATTGATTTATAGCTCCATTATAAGAGAACATCATCCTGATGGGACCTGTCACCTTGACAGTTCTGGGTACTAGTGCCTTCCTGAGGGACAGTGTATGCAGCACCAGCGTGGTTTTGTTCCTCAATGGAATTTCTTCAAGCAGAGGCTCTAGACTTCCAATATCATATCTGCATATTTGGTTTTAGATGAAAGAGTCAGATGGTGGTTTTGTGCTGGGAACTCATGTTTGTCAGGAAAAAGTCTAATACCACAAAACTCATTTCCCACAAGCCTTTGAAATCATCAGGCAGCATCAACTTGTGACGTATTCCATGCCAGAGTAAAGTCAGTGTGAGTGATCAGGGTGTGAGATTGCCAGTGAGCAGGCTTTTACTTGGGGGCCATGAAAACTTTTCCATCCACTAGTGGTGGGTTCTCTAGTGATCGGGGGGGTTTTGTGCAATGCCATTTGGCAGAGCAAAAGCATAAATCCATGTAAGGAACCAAGATGAGTTGGTTGGACAGCTCCAATGGACATGGTGAGCCTGATGCAGAAAATACAGATTGAAGTTACGTGACCCAAACTGTGCAGAAGAGATGATGTAACTTTAAAGGGCTTTTTTGACCTTACTTCTTGTTAAAAGTGATTTTTAACTTACTTCTCGTGACTGTTTATTCAGAGCTTGCTGCTAATCATCTGTTTTCTCTCCCTGCTTCTCTCTGTCTCCCCTTTTCTGCTTCTCAGGCAATGTTAAAAACCTTGTTTGTGGCAGCTGTGCTGGAATCATCAGCAAAACCCTCACTTACCCTTTTGACCTGTTCAAAAAACGTCTGCAAGTGGGTGGCTTTGAGCAGGCTCGGGCAGCCTTTGGACAGGTGAGAAATGTTGGAATTGACTGATTTTCCTGAGTATGGATTTGCATCAAGACAATCCAGAGCCGGTTATCCAGAAGGCAGTGATGATTCACTGGTGGTACCTGTTGTGTTTGGGTTGGGATCTCCTGGAGAACTTCTGGGAGCTGAGCATTGGTCTTGCTTAATAATGGGAATAGCTGCATGGATAAAATGGGTTAATTTTATGATTTTATCCAACATACCTGTGCTCTGTGTTCTCATCCATCGCCATCAGGTTGACTTTCTCGGAGCTAGGGATGAGTTAGGCAGGCAAAGAGGTTTTGATTTACTTTACTTTTCTAATTGCAGCTTGGTATTTGTGATTAGTACCAAATTACTAGTGGAGGATGACACTAGCTTTATGCTGGGATCACCTGTCTGTCAGGATCCTTTTCTGTGATTAATATTTTGATACAAGGAATAGGCACCAAGTGTTCAGCCTCTGTCTTATGTACAGAACATCCCGAAATTCAAAGCAAATTAAATACTTCTGGTGTTCTTTAGCACCATCCTTACCGCCTCAAAGTACACTGTAAGACAAATACAGACCTTTCAAGGAACTCTCTTTTTTTTCCCCTGTGAAATGTGGGAATTTTCTTTTTTCTTTCAAATTCCTTGGATGTGAGAAGCAAATCAGTCTGTACCTCAAGAAACTCTGGGATAGGAATTTGACCTTAGCCCATTGCATTGGATGCTTTTCCAGCGAGGTACAAAATTCCTTTTTAATGCTGATGTGTCACGAGATGTTAAACCCCCTGTGACACAATGACATCTCGAGAGCTAATTTAAAGATTTCCAGGTGCTGGAGCTTTGTTTTCTTTCTGTCAGAAAACTGAAAAGTTGTTCCTCCTTAGAGAGTGAGGGGATGGAAAACAGAAGCAGCACAGTCTGAAATAGTTACTTCACAAACTTGTACCTTAAATAATAGGTGCTGTTGTGGTGTAAAGATTTCAGGAGCATTCAATTAGAATGATTTGCATAAGCCATTGCTGATGGCTTTTCCTCTACCCCACTCTCTACAAAGTGACTCTCTGAAACTTTGAGTTCTAGTAATAGCCAGAAAGGCATCTCCAGACCGCACGCCCAGGTTATGTTTCAGTGATGGAGTTTGGGGCTCTCTGTGTTCTTTTCCAGGTGAGTTGTTCTGGATTTTTCTTGTTTAACCTTTTTGCCGTTTCTCTCCCAGGTACGGATCTACAGGGGTCTCCTGGACTGCATAAGGCAGATCATACGAGAGGAGGGCCCAGGTGGATTCTTTAAGGGCCTTTCTCCCAGCTTGCTGAAGGCTGCTGTCTCTACTGGCCTTGTCTTCTTTTGGTATGAGCTGTTTTGCAGCCTCCTCTGTGCCCTGAAACACACCGATAGCACTAAGAGGTAGGAGGGCTGAAAGGAGCGTGGATACAGCTACCTGGTGTTTTGGAGGAGAGGAAACTGATGGCTTTGCTCTGTCATGAGCTTGTTGGAAAGGTCAGAGCTCCCCCAGCCTGTAGGAAATCGCCTCCTGGGATCAAGCAGAAGGAGAAGGTGACTGCAGTTCTGCTGAAGACACTGGACTGCTTTACTGGAAGCTGTTCAACTGAGCACTTTTATTTCTCTGTCTCCTCTAATATCAGCACACATTTAGTGGGGAGAGTGAGGAACCAAGCAGACAACTACCTAGCAGAGACTGCTCAGAAAAGGCACCCGAGGAAGTGGGTGAACCCCTGGGCTTGCCCTGGATCACAGAGAGGGATCCTGGCCCAGCTAGTGCTGCCTGACCGACGAATGTCACTGCCTGTCACTGCATCCGCACAGCTCTATTTCCTTGCTCTGTGGCCTGCTGTTTGCACCGTGTTCTTTTCTCTGTGTTGCAGGGGTAGCTCTGTCCTGCTGTTACAAAGTCAGTTAAAACCTCTTCAGTGTGCACAGAACCTCCGTTTTCCTTTTCTTTGCTGTCAGCTGCTGCTTCTTGATTCCCATTCGCTGGCTGCGCATTCTCAGCCACCCTAAATCTTCTAGTGCATCGTGCTGACCCAAACTTGCTCTTCCTTTAATTCTGGTGAGCTTGATTGTATCCCCAGTGCCCATTTCTCTTCCTGTGTGTCCTGCTGTACATCTCTTAGGGTTTTGCATTGCCTCAGTCACGCTTTTCACAAGTAGATCTGCAAATTAAGAACCCTGCTCTAAGAGGATTCAACGCACAAGCCAAATTCTTACTTCAGGGTTATATTTTTTCTATGCAGTGAGGAAACAGATGCAGTTTATTTTAGAAATATTTAATCTAAGTTGGAATAATGAAGGAAATGTCCTGTGGAAACTAGTAAATGTCTTTTTTTTTTTAATACTACCTTTGAATGTTTCTAGCAAGTATTTCTATAGCGGCCTCAAAACATTTCTGAACCTTAGTCCTACAATGGTGCTAACAGATGAAAATGTTTTGACAAGATACAGCAGAAGGGAGAGGGCTGAACATCAAATCAGAATTGGTTGGCTTGGCGTGGTGTTTGACAAGAAAAGGATGATTGAATTAGAGCTGGAGACATGTTTTTTTGGAGTTTCAAAGGTTTTATGAATGGTTAAAAAAAACCCAAACAAAACAAAACAGCCAGCCAACCAACAACTCTAATTTACATAACAGGGGAAAAGAGAAAAATTACTTTCTTCCTCCTCCTTTATTCTCTGATTTTCCAGCTGAGCAGGGTGTGGAAGGCAGACTTCCGAGGAAGAGCCACTGTGATACAGAAGCACGTTGGGCATCCGGCGAGTGGTGGATAGGGCAGAGCAGGGCAGTCATTTAGAGGATGGTTTGATGGTTCTTCTCTTAATGCAGAGCTTTTCATGGCTCTTCTGCAATATTCAGGGTGTTAATCCCAAATAGTCTGGCTGAATTCCAGCATGACCAATTCCATGCTGTTGACGCAACTTCTCCTGGTGATTTTAAGCATATCAGCATTGCTCGCTTATCCTGAACTATTGTGAGAGGCTGTTTTTAAAGAGCAGCTGTTTCACTGGTGGCTGAGATATCTAGAGAGATTCTGTGCAAGACCAGGCCAAATAACTTGGTGTCTGCTGTGGTCTGAGATCTTGGAGTGCACAAGTGTCTGTTTCCCTGCAGGTGACTTTGTGAGCTCCATAAAATTAAATGCACTGAGCAGTGTCAGGCAGGAGGCTGATATTTGAGCCTCAGAGACGGAGCGTTAGCTGCATGTACTCTAAAAATGGGCAGTTTTGCTTAGAGGAGAAAAGGCAAAGAACGTGGAGTGAAGTTTCTCAAAGCACCTCAATCCTGTTGGCATTTCCTGAGGCTCTTCTGAGATTCCCCAAAAATCTTCTTGGCAATATTTTACCCGTGTTTATTGTTCATCTGTTGTTCTTGGAAAGACATCATAACCAGTAATGAACTTAGCCCTGTGACATCCTTCTGAGGGAGAGAAACATGTCATGTTGAAACAGACACGAACAGGTTGGGGTTGTTACTGGCTGCTGGTAGGAAGGAATGTTGGTGTGGTTAGCAGGGGTGGGACTGGCCACAGCAGAAAACTTTCTGTGCTGACCTGGGCTTCCAGAGGAAATCAGGACTCATCCATCCTGTCTAAGCCTGACAAGACTCTTTTTCCACTTTATGTCAAAGAGCTGCTGTTAAACTGCACAAAATAGGGGGAAACCAGTGAGGAACTTGGCAGTGGGAATGGCAATTCCTGGAATAGGGGGTGAGTTGCTTTGGTTGTCACAGAGAATAAAGAACAGAAAGTTCTGTGCTCTGCTAAGGTTGTGTTCCCTGGGTGTGCTGTGGTGCTTGAGGTGGTGCAGGCAAACAGCTTTGGGGGCATGAAACTTGGCTGCTCTGCAGAGAGGGCAGCAGTGGAGACTGGAGAGCAGCTTTTCCTCTCTGGGATAGTTTTTTCCTCCACTCTGCATTAGATGACCTTGTCTCCATCCAAGGAGATGGCAAAGTCAGAGGTTCAGTTGTGGCAGCCTGGCCCCTGCTGCAGAAGAGGCACTCCCTGGTCAGAGGGTTTGGTTTATATATCGATTGATCCCTTTGGGCTGTTAGTGATAAATGTTATAGGCCCATAAAGGGTCTTCTAGAGAGTGAAGGAGAAGGAAGTGACAACCTCAACTATACACTGTTAGAAGATCCATCTGACGGTGGCTTCATCCCTGGCCTCTGCTCAGCAGCATCGCTCAGAAATTTCTGACGTGTGCTTTGCTACCTGGGAGTCGCTGCTGGGGAAAGGGCTGTGGCAGGAATGTTGGTTTCTCTTTGGGAATGAGACTGGTTTAGTACAAAGCAGCAGGAGGAGGACAGGTCTTATTTCTGATGCTGCTCTGACAGAACACAGCGCCGTTTGAAGCTAAATTTCCCAGAATCAGAGGAGCAGGAGATGGGAGAGATCTGTGGTCACCTTGTTCTTCTATATGCTGGGACAGATTTGCTCTCAGAAACTGCACCCCAGTTCAGTTTCAGGTGACTCAAGGCAGTGAGTGACTTTCTGTGAGACTCCACACTGCATGTTGGGACGGCTGGGATTTCACTCTGCTGTCATCCCATCAGCGAGGATTTGCGTTGCCTGAAACTCACCTCACGAGCTGCTCAGCGATTGGGTTTGTTTTCTTCTAGTGCCTTTCACCAGCAGAATGTCCAAAAGCACTTTAGCAGGAAGAGCATTCAAGCCAAGTTGCACTGGAGTTGTTAGAACCATCGTTCTTAGCTGGTCTTGGCTGGGAGAACGTTGACACACAGCACAAGTTGTGTGATGACCACGCTGTTCCCTGCAGCGCCCCGGGCTCGCTGAGTTCCTGGGACAGGTCTGTTCTCAGGATGTTCATCCAGAGCCTCATAGCATCATTATTTTAAAAACAAATGAATGTTCTACAGTCGGGCTGGGAATAGATTGTCTTTAATTGGGGTTTAAGTTTCTCTTGTGATGTAGAACTGTAATTCTCTGTTGTGTTGCCCGAGTGGATCTTTTGCAGCTGCCGTTGTCCGACAGCGTCCGAGCACAACGCGCACGAGGCGTGACTGACGGCCTTTGAGAAAAGGTCCATTAAAGAGTTTGTTATGTTCATGTCTGGCTGCATTTTGTTTATTCCTTTCCTGCCCTTATTCCTTAAGGGCAGTTAATGACAGAACAAGGGGAAATGGCTCTAAACTGGAAGAGGGGAGGTTGAGATGAGATATTAGGAAGAAGTTCTTCACTGTGAGGGTGGTTACACACTGGAACAGGTTGCCCAAGGAAGTTGTGGCTGCTCCTCCCTGGAAGTGTTCCAGGCCAGGCTGGATGAGGCTTTGAGCAACCTGGTCTAGTGGAAGGTGTCCCTGCTGATGGCAGGGGGGTTGGGACTGGATGAGCTTTAAGGTCCCTTCCAACCCAAACCATTCTATGATTCTCCTAGTGCAGACGCTCAGCTGGATGTCACGGGGCCACCGTGTCCCTCCTGCTGCCCAAAGGGGAGGATAGTCAGAGCCCAGAGTGTGGGCTGAGAGCAGACATCTGCTTTTCCCATCCCATCGCTGGCTCCTGGGTGCTGGTCACCAGCAAGGCAGGGCCATCCCATCCCCTCTGCCATGTGGGGTGACACTTTGGGGATCAGCCAAGGGGGTTTGAGCAGTTCCAGTCCCACCACTGTGCCCAGGAGGGACTGTCAGAACCGCGGTGGCTTGCCCTGAGCTGCACACCCGTGGTGGCTGAGTTCAGGCTTTGTTTGTATCCAGCCAGGCCACACAGTGCTGCAGAAAATGTTCACAGAGTGCTCGTTCTGCGCTTCCCGAGGCTGTCCTCTGGTTTCTGGCTGCTCTGCTGTGGAGGCTTCAACCCCTCAGGGATCTTCCCCTGTGAAATGTTTGGGAGTTTAGAGAAAATCCACGCTGCTGCACCCCACTCGGCTCCTGTTGCAGCCCTGTGCTTTACTGCGTCTCCCCTTTCCTCGGGTTTTTTCTCCCGATTTGGTGTTTTTAT
>NW_010306892.1:4148-6846 GCF_000700745.2 Antrostomus carolinensis | reverse complement strand
GGATTCTATGATTCTATGACCACACAAGTCCTGGGAACTACCCGGGAAGCAATTCCAAGCAATCTAAACAATTCCAAGCAATCTCGAGCATTTCCAAGCAATTCCTGCTTGGCAAAGGGATGCATTGACCCTTCCGATCAGCTTGGGAGCGCTGCTGCCTGCTCAGCTCAAGCAGGATCCCTGCAGGTGTCCGGGGGATGTCCCTCCAAATCTTATATCACGGAGGATGCCCATCAGTGAGGGCATCCTCCACCTCACCTTGTGAGGTGGAATGAGTTTGGAAGGTCTCAGCCATATCGATGTGCTCCCTGGCTGTTCTCCTGCCGGCAAAGGCTGCCTGTGCTCAGTCAAGGATGGGAAAACCTCACTAAGCTGCCAGGGGAGAACAGCTCTGTGTCCCCTGTGGCCATCCCAGGGGACATCTCCCCTTTCCTCCACTATCCGGCTGAGCCCAGAGGATAATTAGTGAGTAACGAGCCCCACAGCCACAAAGTTAGGGTGGCTTTAGCTCCTGCAGCTCTGCCACGGTGGAAATTACAGGGAAATGGGGATTTTGGCATTCAGCTGCGATGCCATCATTAGGACTAATTAAGAGGTGTCCCTAATGGGGATATGGCTGCGGGGTGCAGGGAGGCAGGAGGGGGAATGGCAATATAGCAATTAGTGGGTAATTACAAAGTCAGGAGGGGCAATTAATGCTCCTGGCCTGTGATGCAGCGGGGTGGCACTTGCAGACATGGCCTTGGGACACTGCAGGACACCAACATGACCACCCTGGGGATCAGCTGCTGCACAGGGGGATGCAGGCAGCTGCCAGGCTGCCTCTGCCCTGGCAAACAAGAAGTTAAAGCTTTTCCTGATGTGAGCAGGAGGTATTTACTGGGAACAAGTCCCTCCTGGAGTCTGGGAGCTGGAGATCTAGCTCTGGACTTGTCCCAGGTGCCATTTTTCATATCAAATACACCAGGGCATAAATGCAAGGGTTTTTTTTTTTTCCCTCCTTCTTTGCATTAAAACATTTGTTTCCAAGTGATGGTGACTTAAAAAGGAAGGGAGGAGAAGGGATATAGCTCACTGGAGATGATGTTTGGGGAAGAACTGGTGGTACCCACAGATGTCATGAGTTTACAGTGACTCTGCCAGGCTGAGCCCAGGGCTTGGGGCAGCTGGACCACCAGAGGAGAGCAAAGAGCTGAGAGCTTTGCCCTCTGCAAAGCCCCAGAGATGCTCCCTCACTAGGAACCACCCATCCCTGGTCATGTAATTGGGGTGTGCCATCACCCACCGAGCCCTGGGGATCCCTGCAGCTTGGGAGTGGAGCCTGAGCCAGCAATTAACTGCATTTGTGCCTCCAATCTCTTTTGGAGTGAGAGCTTTTATCAAGGTCAAGCCATGGGGAATGTCTTTCTTTAACTGTCAGCAGGATTTGTGAGGAAACCTCCCCAAAAAGCTAATTTTTCACTCCAATTTAATTTTTAACCGCTTGAGGATGGCAAATCTGTTCTCATTTTGGTCCAGAGCATCCCACCTTCGGACAGAGGAATTATCCCTGGATGGCTGTCAGGGTCTGGGCACAGCTACATCAGTGGCTTAAGGGGATCTGAGGAAGGATTAAACACAGAAGGAGATAACAAGAGAGGATAAAAGCTCAGAGGAGATAAAAGCCCCCGGGGCATCAGGGCACAAGGCAAATACTAATGGCCCAGGGTCAAGGAGGCAGTTTCTCTCTGGGAGGGTGATTTATGGCTGTGGGTGGGATGCCACCAGCAAATTGGTGTGGCCACATTCAGTACCTGCCCTCTCCCTAGAATCAAAGCCAAGATTTTCCCCAGTTTGGGTAGAGACAGGTGGATATTCATGTGCAGAATATACTTGTGAGTGAAAATAAGTTTGAAGAAAGCATCTCCAGCTCAGGTCCGCTTCATGGTTCAATTTATACCCCCAAAAACTTAGATCAGTTCTAATTCCCTCGGTGGCCCATTCAATAGGACTCTGAGCATCAGTGCTGACCAGGTAAAGGATGAATCCCACCAGTTTCTGCGGTGGGGTGTTCCCCAAATACACTTATTTTAGAAGGAGGGGAGCCCACATTGGACTGTGTCTCAGCAGCATCCTCTGTCCCATGCTTGCATCCTCCCAGCAGGAGCAAGCAGCAGGAGTGGGCAGCCTGGACATGGGCAGAGGGATGTGCCACCCACCTCAGATCCCTTCTGCCTCCAGGAGCCAATTTGAGGTCCCTCTCACCTTGTCCCAGCTGATGGAGGACTGTCCCATGGGGTGAGTGAGGTGGACCATGAACCCTAATGCAACGAGAGATCTGTCTGCTCTGGGTGTGGTGGAACACAAACTCCTGGGAGGGATGGAAATAAAAGTCATCATTGCCAACCCACTGTGCTTGGTGACCTCATGTCAAGCGGGGGCTATTAAAAAGCAACCAGTGGCCAGGCTGCTGCAGGCCATATGCCAAGGGAGGGGACATCTGGCACCATCTGGGCATGGTTTGGGGGGGGTCCCTCTGCCTGTCCCACTGGTGGTGTGGGTCAGATTTTTCTCCAGACTGGTGGTAATTTGGGGTCTGCATGGGGCTGGATGGCTTCAGATCAGTGCTGGTGGGGTGAGGACCAGCACTGGGGCGGGAGGGCATTGCTCTGCAGTGTGGTCCCTGACAGCGTGTGGCAGTGACATGACCACCCTACCT
>NW_010306892.1:0-4136 GCF_000700745.2 Antrostomus carolinensis | reverse complement strand
TTGTGAGAAGAGTGTTGTGCTGGTGCTGGGATGGGGCTTCCACACATCAGGATCATCATCCAGGGGCTGCTGGATGAACCTAATCTCCCCCTGTGCCCAGCCTGGCTGCACAGGCCCTGGGTACGAGTGAGGCTGCCAGCTACACACGTGCAGGACGCAGCGATGGCACACACGTCCCCTCCTCCAGCTGTATTTAAAATAAAGATAATGCCTTATTCTTCTCTGGAGCACGATCAGCCTGATCACTGCTCTGCTTTACCCAGCCTGGGGCAAAGGAGAAGTGGTTCGGTCTCAGCTGAAGGGAGGCACACATCTTCCCAAGGGCTGATCATTGGGATGCTCATAGAATCACAGTGGTTGGATAAGAACTTTAAGATCATCAAGTCCAACCATAAACCCAACACTGCTGATTCCACCTCTAAACCCTGTCCCTGAGCACCTCGTCTCCCCGTCTGTTAAACCCCACCAGGGAAGGTGACTCTACCACTGCCCTGGGCAGCCTGTTCCAATGCTTGACTAACCTTTGGGTGAACAAGTTTTGCCTCAGATTCAATCTAAACCTCTCCTGGCACAACTTGTAGCCATTTCTTCTCGTTCATCCTGCGGCTTTACACAGGACCCAAGTACACAATGCCCCAGTGATGTTACAAACCCACTTTTCCCAGTTGCATCTTGCTCTGACATCAGCTTCATGGGATCCCATATGAGGAATTCTCCTCCAGCTACACTGAGACCCAAAGGGGATGCACAAGGGCATGATCAAAAGGCAGTGCTACTCCTATCCAAAAACTGAAATACAGATGAGTGAGAGATCCTGGGCAAAGTCAAGCTTGCACTAAAATTAAGAAAGGCTGGGCTTTTACCTGGGATTTAACGGGTATTTTTAAGACCAAATGTAAAACCCAAGCCCTTGCTATTTACAGTCCTTAAATGTCCCCTGGTTCATTCTGCAAAGGGTAGCAACATTAACCCCCTGGCCCGGCCGCCCTCCACTAACCGCATCCTCATCACACAAACTCCCCTGACATTTGAAACTGCTCTTTTTTTTCCGTACCCGCTGCCTACTCTCACTTTCCATCCCAACATTTCGAGGCTGGCCATTACCTTCTTGTCTTTCCTGAGGAACTTACAGCAGAAATGATGCTACGGAGGAAGAAGAACTGACCCGTTATCAAAGCATCAGGCATAAGCATGTCTCCATCACAAAAGAGATTAATTTTTGCTCCAATTAATATCCTAAAATGGCAGGGAGAAGCCCTCCCTCGGGCAGGCGGGCAGAGCATCACCCCTGCCAGGGCTCACGGCTGCCTCTTCTGCCTTTGCCACCTCTCCTGCCAGCTCCCATTTCCATGGAAACCTGCCCTCCTTGCTCCTTCCCCTGCCTCCACTCCCATTAATTTAAGGAAACCAGTTGCTTTCTGCTCCCTAAGGAGTTGCCTGGACCTGCTGGAGACATTCCACCGGTGATGCCCCCCTGCCCGTCAGTGCCTGCCAGCCCCTGCCCACTGTTAACGGGGGTCTGTGTAAAGCTCGGGGTGGGTGCACACCCTGATTTCTGCTCTCAGGCAGGATCCCTCCTTGGCTCTGCCCCTTTCATCTCCTTCTCCTCCCCCCTGGTCCTTTCTGTGGCTGCTTCTCCTCTCCCAACCCTCCTTATCTCTCCTCCTTCCTGTTCCTCTCGCCAGCTCTGTTTACATCAGTAAAACACTTGTCCAGGTCAAACACAGTTTCCTGATAAACACATTTCCATTGATTGCTGGAAAGAAAAATCCTCCAGAGCAGCAGATTCTTTGCTCTGGGGATCGATAACACCTTCAAATCCCTCTATCCCCCTCCAAGCCCTCCATCCTGGTGAGGAGGGTGTGTTTTAGGGACCCTCTTAGAGTGGAGGCAGGAGGGACCCCCTCTTACAGGAGGTAAGAGATAACGCCCAAAGCAGATATATGATATAATGCACATATAAATCCACCTGGGAGATAGAACCCAAAGGGGTGATCCCTTCCGTGCTGCACCCATGGGTGACAAACCACCTCCAGCTGCTTCCCCAGGCAAGAGCACGGCACATCAACACCTGCACCCACATCCGTGCAGCACATCCCGTTCCTTTTCCTTGGGTCTTCCCAAGAATTCTCATTTCATGCTGGAAATCAGGGATGCTCGGGCTCTACCAAAGCTCCTCCACTGAGCCCCATGGCTGGAGATGGCAGGTGAATTGGCACCATGCAGCACCGTGCGATGGCTGGAGTCACTTGGGATGGGGAAGCTCCTGCATCGCTTCAGAGAGTGATTTAACCATAAATCCACAATTGATAGAGAGAAATTTAAAGGGACTAAGCTTTTTGCCTCTGCTACCCATCAGAGTCTCCCCTCCCGGACCGCATCAGCTGCTGTGGGACCTCACTGGTGAGATGCGTGGCTGTGGGGACCCACCAAGATCCCCTGCATACTCACAGAGTTCACTCAAGAGGATTTTTTTTTAGGTTAAAAATGTTGAATGATGTAAAATCTACTGTGCAAAATGATGCTTTGCCCACCCACTCAGTCGGGGGTTCACTTCCTCTGCAGGAAAATATACAGGGTGATGCTGGGAAGCATCACAGCCCAGGGAGCTTTGGCATTTGGTGTGGGGAGAAAACAAATTAAATTATAATAATAAATGTTAAATAATTAAGAAATACATAAAAATGATAAATAATAATTTGGATTAGGAAGAAACCAGCCCAAGTGCTCCGTATGGCCCCTATAAACTATCGGATCCCTGAGCCAAGGGAGCCAGCTGAGCGCTGTGTGGCAGAGTGAAAGGAGCTCTAATGAATCCAGAGTTTCCACCAGGCTTTAATAAAGTCCTTCTGCACAGGCTATTAAAGGAACTAAGATGAGAGGTGAAAGTTTGTAAGGGATCAGAAATGATCTAGAAGACTGAGAAAAAGATAAAAGAGCCGAGCAGCGATGAGGGCATCGATGGGGTGGGAGAGCTGGGGGCATCTCCTATGGGACATGTGTCCCAAAAAGGAGGGGACAGAGGTGGCTGAACCCCGTGGGGGCTACAGGAGGATGAGTCGTGCCTGTTCTCAGGAGCTGGCTTAGTTTTAAAGCGGAAGCCAAACCTCATTCATCACCGGTGTGGGCGTTCATTCAAAACGAAAGCTGCCTGTGATGCTGAAGATCCCGCCAGCATCCAGCCTGTGCATTGACAGCACAGCCCTTAAACCTCCCCAAAAAGCCAAGTTTACTCCAGTTCAGCCTTACCAATGCCACCAGGGACCCTGCTGCCAGTCAGATCCCATGTACCACAGATCCAGGGTGGGCTGTCACCCAGCTCCATCCCGATTTTCAACCCACGTTGGCTCATGGTGTGCTTTGGATGTGCTGCGGGGACATCCCTGCTCTCCTTAGGGCACCAACTTGGGGTTTACCCCTTGCTGAGGGGATGAGGGTGACCTTTCCCAACAGCAAAAATACTCCTTGGGGTATCCAGGAATTGAAGGAGGGTGGGTTACACCCACCAGCCCCCCTAATCCCACCCAGCTTCAAGCCTCCGACCCCCCAGCATGAGCGCTGCAAACCCCCAGTGCCTCCAAAACCCTGCCTTGCTGGGATGGATTTTTTAAATTGGATTGTGACAAACATTTAATACCTAATGGAGCTCGCACCAGCACAGTTAATTAAGAAGGTGACTAATCCAATTCACTGGTGGGAGCGCAGGAAGGGAGGAGCGGGAGGGAGGGCGGCTGTGTGCGTGCGGGGGGCAGCAGTGGGGAGGGAGCAGGGGATGGGGAAAAGTCAGCTCAGCTGCTAGAGCCCTTCGTTTCATTTTCTCTGCCTATATATATATGATGAAGAAAGACTTTGCTCCTCTGTTTTCTCTTCCCCTTACAAACACTGGAGCTGCTGGGTTAATGCTCAGGTGTCTCCAGCTCTGTAGGAGCGTCATTGGGCTACCAGCCCAGAGGGGTGGCAATTGGTTGGCAGGTCAGATGCTGGCGGCTGAAGGCTGTGTAGGGCTCGGACATAGAGATGCCCATAGCCCAAATCTTGCTCTGAATTTTAAAACACCCCCCTAACTGGTTTTCCAGCACCAAATGGGATGCCAAGACCCTGACCCTGGATTGAGAGCAGCCCTGAGGATAAGGACT
>NW_010306891.1:0-1003 GCF_000700745.2 Antrostomus carolinensis | reverse complement strand
AGCGCGGCTCTGGGGCGGGCCGGGAGCGCGGGCCGGCGTGCCCACGCGTGGAGCTGGAGGGCAGCGGGTGCGCGGCTCCATCCCGCATTCCGTGTCAAGTGTCCAACCGGGCCGTGGTGGAGAAGGTGGGAGTGTTCGGGAAGGGGCCCCCGGAAGGAAGGAGGGAAGGAGGGAGCTGCCCCAGAGCTGTTCCCAGCAGGCTGGGCAGCCGTGTGGAGCTTGAGGAGGGTGTGGGATGTGCCGGTGTCCATGCGCTGAGGACTTCCGAACAGAGTTTAAATAACGCGCTTCAGGCGTGACCGCCATCTCGCTCTCCTTGGTGAGGAGGAAGAGGAGCTGTTAAAAAAGCCGAGGGTAACAATGTCCGGTGACCAGAGGCAGCGATCGCAGGGGGTGAACTGTGGACATTAAAACTGAGAATTTCCCGCTGCCCGGCGTTTGAAAACCTCGGTTTTCTGCGTGTGCTTCTGTGCTGTGCTGGAGCTGCTGTCCGTGTGCTCCTGCCCCGTGCAGCAGAGCTCAGCTGAAGTGAAGCGAGAGGGAATGAGGGCAGGGTAAAAAGGCACCAGAGGTTCCTCTGATGGCAGAATATGGCAGACAATTAATAAGAATATTGATCAAATTATCACATCCCAGTTTGGAGAGTGCATTGTTGTCCACTGCTTATGCTGACTAAAACATGAGACATGTTTGTGCTGTTTCGAACATTTCATCACAAGGTATATAAAAAATATCTTATTAATATTCTCCCAAACCCTACCAATTAACACTGTAATCTTCTTGGCAGTACACTTACCACAATAAAACTAATTTCCTAATGATATACAGCTAAATTCATATACTTTATGGGAAGTGAGGTAATATATGTGCAATGCAACCACTTTAAATTGGCGTCGTGACTTCTGTTGTTGCCCAACTCAAATCTTAAGTTACATCAGACTCCCAGAATTATGAGATTGACTGGAAAGACACTAGTTTGAAAACTAAAGGCATTCAATTTTTT
>NW_010306890.1:0-4455 GCF_000700745.2 Antrostomus carolinensis | reverse complement strand
TAATAATAATAATAATGATAATATCATGACTACCTACTACTATTCTTTTAAAGTATGAAAATTTACCTCACTACCCTTAAATGAAAAGGATTTTTGTTTTGACACGCCCTTGTTTTCTCTGAGGTCTTATTTGCTTCTACTTGGAAATGCCCCCAATGTGCAGTTCTATGAGTAGGGAAGTTGTGTTAGATCTTTTTTATTGGGTTTTTGGGTGGGGTTTTTTGTTTTGTTTTTTATGTTTAATGTTTTTTAGCATTACAGTATCTCTGATGCATACACAACTGGTGCCTTTGTGACTCAGACCTTTGACTTTACAGGCAGAGGGGCTTGAGAGATGCTTCCAGTTCAGCATTTCACAAACTCTAATCTCATAACGAGTCCTCTGTGAAGGCAGTAGGGCAATCAGAACCTGTTGGAGAATTTGGTCTACAATGCCAGAAGGCCAACAGACCCCAGACTTTTGCAGTACCACTTCCCTGGTAACCCACAAGCAAATAACTAGGGATGCTGCTAAAAATGTCGCACAGCCGTGCACACTGATATGCAGGACCTGGAGTTCCTTCTTCTCAACCACGAGTTGAAATCATTTCCTTCATGGGTGAAAGAAAAATTCCCAGATAAACCCACCTCTGATTCCTCCTGTCAAATGTCTGGGTATACTCGACACACTCCTACAAAGTGCTGTGCTTCTGTTGCTTTGCTGTTTTTCAAGGGAAGGTTGTTCAGCTGGAAAATTTCTTGTCTGGCAAGCACCTCAGGTAGTCATGCACCACATCACTGTCCAGCCAAGATACAGCCTCAGTCAGCCTCCTTCCTCTCCAGATCTATTTTGTTTGGTTCTTATTGTTGTTTGTTTTTATTTTCCATCCATAAGGACAATTTGTTTCTTATCCAGGCAAGACACAGGAGCGCGACACTCGCCTGTGCCATGTGAAGGCTTTATTAGCACATCTACTTTGCACTGGCTGCTGATTAATGTGGCAAACAACCCTACACTCCATATGGATGCAAACTTCATGTTGCTTCCCTGCCCTGGGAGAAACAGCATCCTCAGTGAAAAAAATATCACAACATGATCTGTGTGTGCATACAGTGATTTATTTAAAAGGCACAAAGTATTAACAGTGCTTCCACCCATGTGCTCGTTCTTTGACAGAGAGGAATTGCTGTCTCAGCAGATGGTCCTGCCGATGCAATTTGCCCTTGCTTTGCCAAATGACATGAAACTCAACTCTGTCCCCTCGTCCCCCCCCCCACCTGAGTTGTCTTGTTAAAGCATATTTGGGCTGCAGGAGCTGAACTGCAGCAGTCAGTCGAGGCATCACCAGGATGATCAAATGTGAAAGTATGGAGGCATTTTCCTGCCTTTGGGAACTTTTAACCACACCCCTAATCACTTGCTCTGTGTGCTGAGTCCTATTTAAATAACAAGGTGTCAAACATGCCCAGCCAGCAGCTAGCAGGTGTCCCTGCAGAGATGTTAGGATTTAAGTTTTCCCACATCTTGGTGCAAGGATTTTTTTTTCCCCCCCAAATATTGACTTTTGGTTTTCAAGGTTACTGATGATGTGCTCAGACACGATATGTTCAGATTACCTCAGGAAAAGAGGCTCATTAAGAAGACAAACCCATTTCTCAGGAAAATCATCTCCCCGACTATGTACTTTCAGTTTTACTTGTAAGATACTCAGGTTGAATAAATTCACGTTTTCCTTTAATTACATATACACCTGTGAGTCTTTATCTTGAGGTTTCTGGAAGAAGTAAGTCTAATTTATGACATTTACGTGGTAGCACATATGTGTTGGCACCAAACAGGTTTCAATCTTAATCTCCCAAAAGAAAAAAGTAAAAAAGAAAAAGAAATCTGTTTTAATAACTATGAGAAATCTACAGAACTGATTGCAAGCAATTGGCTGACACCTGATGCAGCAATTAGGCTGCATCAAGAGTAGCGTGGGCAGCAGGTTGAGGGAGGTGATTCTCCCCCTCTACTCCGCTCTCATAAGGCCCCACCTGGAGTGCTGTGTCCAGTTCTGGAGCCCCCATCACAAGAGAGACATGGAGCAGCTAGAACAAGTCCAGAGGAGGCCACCAGGATGATGCGAGGGCTGGAGCAGCTCTGCTGTGAGGACAGGCTGAGAGAGTTGGGGCTGTTCAGCCTGGAGAAGAGAAGGCTCCGGGGAGATCTTATAGTGACCTCCCAGTACCTGAAGGGGCTACAAGAAAGCTGGGGAAGGACTTTTCATAAGATGCCCCCTCCCTGGAAGTGTTCTTGGCCAGGTTGGATGAGGCTTTGAGCAACCTGGTCTAGTGGAAGGTGTCCCTGCTGCTGGCAGGGGGGTTGGAACTAGATGAGCTTTAAGGTCCCTTCCAACCCAAACCATTGTATGATTCTATGATTCTACCTCATGTTGGACTTCTAGCTACGAACAAGTAAGTGTGGAAAAGGATGAACTTCAGGTGGGTCTACTCCATCCTTCTGCTGCTGGTGGTACTCCAGGCTGCAGAAGAAAGGGAGGGTAAAGCTGGGTTTCTAGATCAGACAAAATGACCTGGCTGGTTTGGCTGTGACAATGCTGGGTTTTGTACACGATGTCACAACTTCTTTCAGGACACCTGTTTCATGATTTAATCATTCAGGTCATTTGGACTTGTACGGCTGAACGAAAAATAGATGCTGTGCCCGAGCCATTAGTCTGGCTCTGTATTTCCCAGGGAGCAACAGTCAGGCAGTGCTGTGAAAAATGACCTTTTTTTGTTTGTTGTTTCTCTGGCTTTTTTTAAAGAACAACTGAACCAGTGCAAAAAAAACCCCAAACCAATAAAAAAAACCCCAAATCAAACCCAAACCAGCCAAATAAAAAACCCCAGAAAAAATCTCATTTGCTTTGTGTACAGAGAATTTAAGGATATTCAAAGCAGTAAGAAAATGGGAGGGAGGAAAAGTAGTTAAATCAGAGATGTTTCTATGGTGCTGATAGCTGGAAAGCTGGCTCTGACAGTGTTTAAAATGCTTGTTAATCCTTTGTCTGAATATTTCATGACCATAAAAAGAAAGAAAGAAATACCAGACCTTTTTTGTGTTAGATTAGCATTATTTGCACTCACTGTTGTGTGCTATTTCATCAAATGTATTTTTTGCCTAATTCTCACAGATTTTTGGAGGTTGCTTTTTTTTTTTTTTAAACAGATGTATGTATTTTTTAAATATCTAAATTTTTTTTAACAGATGTATTTATTTACCCTGTGTCACCACAACGGTCACATCCCTCTCTGCCTGCCTGCCCTGTTTGTCATTCAGGACACACGATCTTCTCCTCGGTGACTTGACTACTCCCTGGATCAGCCAGCTGCAATGATTATAGTCAAAGATAATTAAAATAACAAATGGCAAGCAGTGAATAGCAAATAACAGAGTATCGAACGATTGTCTGTGCAGGTAGAGTCGTGTTTGCACGTGGCTACGGGTATTTATATAGATGGCTGTGGGCAAGGAGCTGAGAAATGAGGAGGGGTATGAAAGCTGCTGAATTAGGTCCTGTGAGTTGGAGTAAAGCAAACGTTGTTCTTGGGACAGCTCAAGTTGGCCCTCTCCTTCCTATAGGTCCACACTTTGGAAATCAGTTGGAGATTTACCAATTCGAACAGGAATGCAACCAGTTTTCATAATAACACATGGTCGATATCAGTCTTAATCTTACAGGGCTGCATTTGGCAGCTGTTTCAATCAGATCCTTTTAATGTCGACATTAATAAATGTTATTTAGTGGGACACATTTAAATTCAGGTGGGAAAATATGTTCAGTGGTATCATTGAGATATAACACCACTACAACGTGTTTATATGAAAATAGCAGGAGTTGGACTCGCTGATCCTTGTGGGTCCCTTCCAACTCACAACATTCCATGATTCTATGACATATGGATTCAACATGAATAACAATTTTTCCAAACCAAAATGTATTTTTTTTTTTGATCATCTGAACATAATAAAAATGCTGCTTTTGCCTTCAGTTCCTTTACCTGCTTTTCATAATTTACCTTGCTCCACCACGTTACTCAGTGCAGTTGTTTCAGGTACCTCACGGCAAAACCAAGGTGGGAAATTCCCAAGAAAATAAATGGGACAGGGTTGAGGTGCTCGGGCAGGCAGAGGAGTGCCTGGTGATTAGGAAATTATTTCCATCACAGCAACTTGCAAGAGATGTTGGGCCATGAATATCACATTGATAACAACAGGCCATTGGGAGGAAAGGGAAGGAGAAATGGTTCAGCTAGAAATGACTGGGTTACAGTTTGCACTGGCTTTGGGTTTGATTTCTGTCTTGAGTTCATCTACCTCTTTTTCAATTTGTAATTTTTAAATTAGTCTAAGTAAATTAATTTTTTTTAAATTCTTTTTTGATGCCTGGTAAATTAAAAGATTTTTAAAAAATTATAATTTATTGTATT